>NC_133316.1:5374492-5438539 GCF_012295235.1 Primulina huaijiensis
AAAAAAAAAAAAAAAAAAAAATTTAAACTTCCGCTGCGTTTGGGCACGTAGAAAACCGAGATCCAACATATATATTGACGGGATCGTCCTTCAATAGATTGGCATTTGAATGTCATGGCATTTCATAATAAAAACACAATAATATTAACAACAATTAGAATTATAATTATAATAACCGACTAAAAGTATCTAAAAGTATTGTATAGTTCTTTCAAAAAAAAAAAAAAAAAAAAAAGTATTGTATAGAATTATAAGCATTTTAAATATACTTAATTTGTGTGGATAAGAAGCACGTGAAGGACCTGATATGGCGTCACAAACTCGCCACGACAGCCACCGAGAAAATAAGTTAGTCTCTTGTATGGAACTGTTAAATAACAATCACTACAAGAAAAAATCAAAACAACAACACACATACGACAACGGTTTTTACTAAAACCGTTGTCGTATGCTTTTTAACAACGGTTTTAGTGAAAACCGTTGTCGTATGTGCGTTTTTTAAGCAAAAGACAACGATTTTATAAAAATCGTTATCTTTCGGGGGCAAAAGACAACGGTTTTTAGGGTCAATGACAAGAGTTCTATAAAACCGTTGTCTTTGAGCGTTTTTTAGGATCAAAGACAACGGTTTTCTAAAACCATTGTCGATTGTCCAAAAAAACACGTTCAAAGACAATGGTTTGGAGAAGCTGTGCCATATTTAGCGACGGTTTCAGAAAAACTGTCGCTAATTTAAAAATCGCAATGGTTTTAAGTAAAATCGTCGCATGTTTTAAATTAGCGACGGTTTCAGAAGCGACGGTTGTAAACAAAACCGTCGCAAACCCCCCGACTGATTCTACCATAGAGGCCAACGATAATATCCCCACTTTTGGTTTATTTTCCTCTACACCACTTCACAATACTTAAAATTTTTCTCTTTTACACAATTTTAGTTTCGATTTAGGGTAAATTTTTTTGCTTTAATTTTTGGTAAATTTTTAAGTGTTAGTTAAGTTCATGAATATTGTTAGTATAATCAAATTGTAAGTTTTTTTTAGATATTTTAAATTATTAAAAGTAAATTTTTTTATTTTACTGAAAATATTAACGACGGAAATCATGAGAAAATCGTCGCTAATTACTAATTTTATTTGTTACAACAACGGTGAAAAACCGTTGTCTTTGAACGAACCTTTTAACCACATGGGCTTTAACAACGGTTTTTCAAGACATACGACAACGGTGAAACACCGTTGTCGTATGTTTTTTTTCTTATATTAAATGATAATAAACATAAATCATCCATAAAATATTTATAAATGCAATATGCAATGCATGTAACTGAGCTCGAAGTATACAAGATAAAACAGGAGTCAATAAACGATATGATAACAACTGGAACAATGCTCGAACTAACACACAGAGAAGTTACATCATCATACAACTAAACAGTCTTGGTATAATTGTGTGAGGTATGTTGTGATGTGTCGACTCGACCTTCATACCGCTATCAAAGATACAACAAGAATGGCAAAAAGAAACAAAACTCGGTATCAAAGTCTCAGTGATCACCCCGAAGGGCTACACTAACAGGCGGAATGCTCAATCGTATCTACAACCTCGTATAAAAAAGGCCTATCAACGACTCCAAGATTCCGAGATGAAAACTTTAAGTGTCGAGTAACTATGAAATAGCAAGAGTAACTATGAAATAGCAAGAGTTAAGAGGAAGAATAAGGTTCAAGATAAATGTCATAATATTATGTCATATTCTAAATGTGAATTTGGCCAAACTCAGAACCCATCATGCCTCACATTTGATCCGTCCTGCCTCGTTTCGAAAAACCGATTGGCTTAATTCAGGTTAATTAGACCCATTGGACCAGCCAAAATAATATTTAAACAAAATTAAATACAAAATAAGAAAATTAAAAATTAATAAATCTTTTAAATTATTTTCAAACTTTATATTAATAATATTTAAGAAAAAAAATATTATAGTAAATTAAAATATATCAATTTTTATTCATTTAATAATTACTAAGGAAAAAAATGTGTGATTGTTTATTTTCATACTAAATTTATGACAACAGAACAAAATTATTTCAATATTAAAATATTATAAAATAAAATTATGAATAAAATATTTATTATTCAATATAAGAAAAATATAGTTATATTATTAATAATATACATACACATATACTTATATAAATATAACTGTGAGGCGGGTCAGTTAAACTCGTGATCTATAACATATCCGCTCGAGATCCGTTTAACTAGGTTTAAACCAGTCTCGTCGGAGGGGTTTAATATGGTATCAAGTTTAGACTCGACCTATTGCCATGTTTACGTATAGCATAAGTCACAAATAACAAGACAAATATGAGTATACCTTAATTTATGTATTGTCAAAGTATGTTATTGGACCATTATTTATACCAACTCACAAACAATAGAAACGACCGACTTGTCAACTTTAATTTCCAAATCCTCCGCCTAAAATTACATGAATTTTCCAAACAGCCAAATAAATTCACAAGTATCAACAATAACTCGAATACTTCAAATTAATCCACAAACACAAGTTGAAGTATTTTCCAAACTCATACTAATATCTCTGAAATTTTATTAGAAAATTCCCAAAAATTAAAATAGTCTACTTTCGGAAATTTTTTTGGCTTGATAACCTCAAAATAACCCAGTGGTATCGAACAACAATATCTCAGTATATAACAAATTTGTTGATCTTATTACAGTAAATTTATTTTTTGAAATTGGTTCGTATTCTAAAATCGATTCCCAGATTATCAAAACTTGAGCAAGCCCTAGCATTTTGAATCGTGTTTTGATGAATCTGGGTCGCGTTCAAAGAGACACAACCCAGATATCAAAACTCGACCCAGAGAAACAAATTTTGTATATGATTGTGTGGGGTCGAGATTTAATGAATCTGGTCGTGTTTTAGATTCATAAACACTTGACCCAGATATTGCAAATAACTAAAGCGTTTTGAAATCGCATTTATGTTTTTAATATTAGTTTTAGAAAAAGTCGTGCTCAACCCAAAACGAATACACGACCCCGTTTTTAATATCAGTTTTAGTTGGGTCGAGTTTATGTGTTTGGATTGAGCTCGACCGAGACGACCCAGATTGAAAAATTCGACCAAAAGTTTTCATTTTTTTCTATTTCAAATAATAATTTACTATTATTTTCTTCATATTTATTTCCCCACAAAACTTGAAAGAAATCAGTTTTATGAGTGCAAGCTGACATTGAGGTATAAAACCATTATCTTTTAGCATTTTTTTTTAGGGGTCAAAGACAACGGTTTATAGTCTATTACCGTATTTTTTTGGACAGACGACAACAGTTTTAGAAAACCGTTGTGGATTAGCGTGTTTTTTGGACAAACAACAACGATTTTGTTTAAACCGTCGCTAAATATAACAACGGTTTTAAGCAAAACCGTCGCAATTTTGAAAATAGCGACGGTTTATTTTTAAAATAGCGACGGTTTAATAAACAACCGTCGCTAAATAGCGATGGTTTTCGATTAGCGACGGTTTAATAAACAATCTTCGCAAAAACTATCGCAAACTGTCTATAAATGCTCGCGTTTTTGGTCCATTTTCCTCCACACCGCTTCACATCTACGATAAATGTTTCTCTCTTAGACGATTTTAGTTTCGATTTAGGGTAAATTTTTTCACTTCAATTCTTGATAAATTTTTAAGTGTTAGTTAAAATCATGAATATTATTAGCATAGTCAGATTATAATTTTTTTTTGGTAGATTTATTAAATTATAAAAGTAATTTTTTTTTATTTTACTTAAAAAATTAGCAACGGATTATGTCTAAGACATAATCCATCGCTAATTACGTCGCTCATTAGAGACGGCTTAGTCAAAAATCGGAGCGACAGTATATCATAAACCGTCGCAAATGATAGCTACGACAACGGTTTACCTTTGTTTGAGTGATTTGAAAGCCAAGATTAATGAATTCGGAAATGGTGGAGGTGAAGAAGTGAATGTTGAGAAATTGAAAGTAACCAGCTTTTATTTTGTGACAGCTGTATTGGGTCCTCGACGTAAAAAAAAAAAATGAATTAGTGGACCTGGAGTGAATTAGGTTTGTTGATGACTTGGATAGTTTTAATAACTATTCATGGGGTGTATTAGCTTTCGAGGAAGCAGTTCATGAATTGTGAAAAAACCTTGAAAGCAAGTTTATAAGTTATAAAAATTTTGCCGAATGACATAAGAATGATCCGATTTTAGTGGGTTCGCTAGCTTCCATATCATTAGCTTTATTCTTTCTTTGAAGATAATAAAATATTGTATGTTTTTCTAAAAAAATATTTCTAAGGTAGTAATCATACTAATATATGTGTGTAACGTGTTTTTGCTAGGTTTTGGCATTTGAATATTTTTCTTATGTTGATGAAACATTTGCTACTCTCAGAGAGATTGCAAATATCCCAATACTTCGGATGTGTCATTGGGTGACAAAGAAATGGAGTAAGAATCATTCTCCTTCAATTTATGATGTTATCAAATCGTTCAGTAGTGTTCTAGACAAGGTAAATACGAAGAATCCAATTTATTTACTTTTGCATTACATAATATATTCTTTGTTAGCTAATGTTAATAAATAATATAGGCTATTGGGCATGCTTACTTTGACTCCGACGGAGATATTGTTTTGCACTATTTTTCTAGCGATTTTGTTGATTCAACTCCTGATGTTGTGTCCATTAGCACCACGAAGTAGATGAGTCAAGGTGTCAAAGTCTTGTGTAGTCAATATTCATTGGTCGATCCAAAGCATGATGATGTGGATGAGCATCGACGGTCTCCCCAGCCATCTATCTCTAGAGGCAGGGGTCATACATCTCATCTGACATCCATAGATAGGTTTCGTACATATTCTCGGTGATCTAGAGTATTGGCTTTCTCGCATAGACTGATAGAGCCCACTCTGTCTCATGTCATAGAGATATGACTCATGTATCTCCCCCATCCACATTTAGAACTCATCCATTTCGTACATATATGAAAGAATTCCATATGATAAGTTTGGAGGACAGACCTACGGTACTACAAAAAGATCAAGCAGATGGATTTTCACATATTATGGATATACTGAAACACATCCAGACATATGTATCGAGCTTAAAACAAATTATGGGGAGACTGCCGGTGGAGAGTATTGTTGGCGATAAGTTTTACCAATATTGGTATCATTAATTATATGTTTAGCTTAAAATATTTTACCAATATTGTTGCAGTCTGTATTATGTATGTTTAATTTTGTAACAATCTCGTTTATCATATGTTGGTGAGACATCGTTTAGAATACATGAAGATGGGCCATTTAAGAGGGATAGGTCATTTGAGAGGACTGAGAGAGTAGAGGAGGAGGTAGATACGACAGTGAGAGGTAGATGTGCAGACACAGCTGTTTTTGAAATATTATTTACAATATATGAAGAGGAGGAAGAGCCATTTGAGAGAGAGAGAGAGGTCGATTGAGAGGGCTGAGAGAGTAGAGGAGGATGTGGATATGACAGTGAGAGACAGAGGTGCAGACACAACTTTTGTTGATGTGACATTATTTACAATATATGAAGAGGAGTAAGAGCCGTTTTAGATGGCTGAGAGAGAAGAGGAGGTGGATACGCTAGCCAGTGAGGGATAGAGATGCAGAAACAACTGTGGCGATGAGACATTAGTTACAGTACGTGTAGAGGGGAAGGAGTCGTTTAAGATACTACATGAGGCGCATGAGATGTTTTCAGAGATACGTTGTCATTGTTCTTGGTTAAAAGAATAAGACGATTCATTAGTAGATCGTGGGAACGATGTGAGGCTGAGATTGATCATACGATGGAAATAATGACAAAATCTAGGTTGATCTCATCTTACAATAAGAAATGGTTCCTTGACTTGTCTACACCAGATTGTCGGTTGTGCAATGATGTGCTTTTTTCTTTGGTTTATTGCATATTAAGTTAAAAATTAAAAAATTTAATTATATATTTTTTCAGCATATCCAAGAATGCTCACGGGGATTAATTGAATTGTAAAAGACCTACATGTATTTCTTTTCACATGATGTGTCATTGATGGACCCCAATTTTCACCAGTTCGTTTTGAGTGCTTTCGATTGAGGCAGATTAAATAATATAGAATGTTTGATGCAATATGTAAGAGCAGAATATAATGAGTCACAGTTCCATGGGTGAAGGCCAAGCTGATTGTGATCTCCTTTCATCACCCCGATCATTGGATTTTATTGAAATGCATGCCTAAAATAAGGAAGACCAATTATATGGATTTCGATCGCAGTGTGGACCGGAGTGGTAAACTTTATGATCGAGCAAAACTTGCACATTAAAATTCTTGGTAAAACGTCAATAAAATTAAAGCTCAATATAATCGCAAGTGCACGATGTCAAGTAATAATATAGTGTACACGAGTACGAGTATCGTTCCTCCAGAGACCGTATTTCACAATTTTTATTTTCAATTATTAAACTTTAGCAACGATTATTTGAATGATTACTTACTACTATGATTATGAAATAATAAATTACCAAATAATTCAAAGATTGAATGATGAAATCGTTAAACTAAAATGATTAATTAAGGATTCAATGAGAAATGAATTTGTTGAGAATCTTGGTTCACCTATCCCTCGTTAATTTAATTAATTCGATTCGACAATAATCCACGCTTCTGACAGAATTTCCTAACCAATTGAACACGTCCTCTCGAGCTATGCCAAACTAATTCAACTCAGTGAAGTAATTAAATCTCTTTAATTATTTATCAAAGGCGAACCGCATTCCTCTCTATGAAATCTCCTAGCTTTCGACCTATTGGACTATGACTTTCAACGTGTATCTAATTTCATATCTCTATGCAAATTGTAAATCCACGTACTATGCTACTCGTTTCTCTCACTAGTTGCTCTCTCGAACTCAATCACAATATGATATTATTATCAAAGTTAGCTACGCTTTAATAATGCAATGAAAATAACAGCATAATCAAGAATATTTCAAAAGTCAATAACTAAATTAATTAAACACGGATTCGGAGTAGGATCTCCTTAAATCCCAAGAAATATGAAATTTAGCTATTAGAATTCATGATAAAACAAGAAAACCAATGTTTAAACAAGAAGTTGTAAACTAGAAATACTAGACTTGTAGAAAACGAGAAGTCGATGATAAAAATCTTGAATTCTTCAACTCCAAGCTTTTTTTCTCCTCCAAACATTGGGAGATGGAACAGAAGCTCAACATTCCAATTGATGCAAATAGTCTGACTAAGGAGTGTAATAAAGAAGAGAATGCTCCTTCAACTTTTCCCAAGGAGGTACAATCAGTTTTGGCACCCTCTGCTGCAGAAACAGTTCATCAATTATTTTCTAAAGCAGAACAACCTTCCTCTTCCAAATCTTCAATGATTATTTTACCATCTTCTGAACCAGCAGGTCAAACAACCACTTATACAAAAGAAGAGCTATCTCTAGCTAATGTGAATGAGTTGTTGCTATCAGTTGCTGAAGAAATTCAGCAGGAGTATAAGGAAGATCAAGAAGCAGAAGAAATGTTGCAACACAACTAGCTGAAGTAGTAATCGAACCAGCTGCTGAAACTATGGTCCTGTCAGAACAAGTTTAGTTGGGAACTAAACAACTTTTTACTATTGAAGCTACAACAACAGTCCAGGAACCATCAGTTGTCTCAGAACTGATTTCCACTCATTTGCTGGTTCCTGAGACATTCTTTATAACTGAAGCATACCATAAACTCATTACGGCTACACCAAATACTTCTGAGGCATCGAGAACTTCAACTTATCATCAGGATCATCCTCATTTTTTCTTTGTCCAAGAAGAGATCGTAACTGAAGTAGCTGAGGAGGTGGATCAAGAGACTGCTCATGAAAAATTAACAGTTGTAAATATCAATGGAAAAGGAAAAAAAAAAAGTTCCAGCTATTGCTGAAGAATTTTCTTTGAAATTGCCATTGGAAACTGATATCATTCTTGCTAGTATTCTGTCCAGTCTGCAAGATCTTAGCTCCACAATTTCTCAAGTTAAATCTACACAACTGCTCCATTTTTTGAGTCTGGAGACATTGAAAGATCATACGATGAAAGGCTTGATGAAATTGACCAAGCACGTATCTGCTATGTTTTCAACAATAGAGAAGATAAAAAAAGAAGCAGTTTCGATTCCCAAAATGGTCACCTCCCAGGAATTGCTCAGCAACCGAATTGATTTTGTGCACACAAGCCTATCCAAGAAGATTGATACTGTGCAAAATCAGTTTGCTGGAGTTTCCGCTCAAATAAGTACAACATTCATATATTTTCTAAAGTGGCGAGTGTTGACAAAAAGGGGGAAGAGCAGAAGAAATCAGAAAATACGGAAAGCAGTAAGAATCACAGTGAACCAGACAGTTCAACTGATGAAGGATCAGCTGACAACAAAGCCAAAATATAACAAAGCCCGGTTCATCAGTTACAGTCTGAAGAGCGTACTATCTTGTAAACTTTTTAATCTAAAATATTTGTACGAATCTGTACTTACCTTTTTCATAGTTAATAAAAAGTTCATTCTTAGTTATGTACGAATTTGTACATTTTTAGGAAATATAATCAGTTAAACAATTCAGTATTCTAAGTTTTGTCAAACAACGAAAAGGGCAAAATTGCTGGAAACTATGAGTTTCACAAAAAAATCGGTAAAATAAATGGAGAACCAAACTGAACTGACGCAACTGAAAATTTGTAATTGATCTTAAAACTAAAAATGACTTATCGGACTGAAATGGATTAAGAACTAAAGAAAATAGACTAAACTTCTTATAAATATAACGAAAAAATTGATGATTCGAAGATTGTTAAACAGATTGAAGATCAGAACTGAAAACTTCGCAAAACTGAACTGAAATGACCTAAATGAACTGGAATGATCAAACCGAAAAGGCATCAGTTAGAACTTATGTACTCCAGCTAAACTGATTAGTCGACCAGTTAAACTCCTGATCAGTTAGCCACATCATCAGTTGCAATTTGAAACACAGCAGACAAACTGACAGTCTATACCAAAGCAGAATAGTCTGATACATCGTACCCCTGTCAGAAAAATTCATCTACATGGACTAGAAGACGATTCAACGAATATTAATCATTTAATACATTCAATGTGACCGTTATAATCAAAGACTATATATAGCTGATAAGTTCAGTTGAAGAAAGAGGTTAACGATTAAAAAAAGAAAAAATAATCCATGAACAACTATATCAAGAACAAATCAGTCAGTTGCGATTCACTCTTGAAGTTTATTCAGTTTACAAATTGCAAAAAATTTAGCTCTTACTTCATTGATTTATTTGTAACATTCAGACAATTTATTAGAGCTATTCAGTTAACAACTAATAAGTAATAAGAAGAAAACTAAGAGTTTCAATTTGATATTGTGTAAGTCCAACTGAAGTGGGTTATTACAATCCATTGTAATTAATCAAAGTCTTTTAATGAATTCATATTCTTGAGATAGAAGGGGTGACGTAGGAGTAGTTGAAGTCTCCAAACATCCATAAAACTCTTTGTGTCCATCATTTTATTCATTTTGTTATCGATGTCTTAGTAAAAAATATTCAATCTATTATTCAGTTTGTTTTCGCACTACTACTATTAGTTAACTGATCGATATTGACATATAAGATCTCAGAACTAGTTCCTTAAAGAACTGATTCATATTCAAAAAGATTTCAAAAATCGAAGTGTTTATTCAACCCTCTCTTATAAACACATCATCTTCATTAACCGATCCTAACAGCTTGTCAGTTTGGAAATCAAGTTAGGTCGTCTTTTAAAAACAAAGGATGTAACTCATCAATCTGGAGCTTAGAACTGTTGCATTCAGAATTTTTTGGTTCTTTTCCAGTCATAATTTTAAGGAAAATGAAATACACCATGGTTATTGTGAATGAGTCTCGTTGTAAAGACGATTTTTTTTTTATTTCAGTTGTAAACGCTTCCGCTTAGTTTTATCGTTTTTGAGTATTCTCATTGTAAAGACAATTTTTTCCGTTTGATTATGCGTTATAAACTGGTTTTGGTTTATCATGTACTACGATGCTTGTTGTTTCGATTGTGTAGTTGTAAAACAAAGTCGGTGTTGACTAACCCCAGTCTCGGGACGTGACAGTAACAAACTCTGCTTCTTCAACTCTCAGACTTCCAAACTTTGATGTTAACATTCTTAGCTTGGTTCTTCACATGCTTTCAGATCCTTCGCGGTTTCTTTGAAGGATATCCCAAGAATCCTTGGAAGAGACACATTTTGTGATGAGTCTGAACATGTTTATGTCAACAGAAGTGAAAATGACATTAAGTCCCTTTGAATTAAAATTAGAAATCTAGACTTCGTCAGTCGTCCATGCACTTTCAGACTTAACCTAACTATCACAATCATCACTTTGGTGGAGTCCAACTATCTATAAAACGTTGTCACTCCCTTTCTTTAATGGATTTGATGTACTCTCGTTTTAACTTTCCGAAGATCATGATTGGATTCATCCAGAACTGGTGGTCATAATGCTGTGTAGACAAGTGACACATCTAACGTATTTCTCTCCTGTTAAACAAAAACAACAAGAATCACACTTATTGTGTCAAGAGTTGACTCTGATATCACTTATAAGGGTGGTTGTTTAACATAAAAATACTGTGTAACAAATAGACTGTTTATTTCAGAGTTAAGCATTGTGTACGGTGTTGTAACACTTAAAATAACATGCAACGGAATATTTAAATACACAAAACTTTAAGTAAATAAAATAAGACACAAGGAATTATGTGCAAGTGAACACACGTGTGGGGTGCTTCAAGTCAAAAGATTATCTAGAAAATACTTTCAGCTTACACAAAAATAATACTAGTGAATAAAAGAAAATCTAAATTACTTAACAAAGTGAGGGAGCAAAAGTGCATCCAACACACTTATCAAACCAAATAATCAAAACTACGAATGTGACGTTTGTGAAGTCGAAATTTTTCATGATAAACAACACTCTGATAAATACAATGATCAGATGATGTACATGAATATCATCAACACTCCACGGCAACACAACAAAACAACGACAAGCTACGTACAATTATTCTCCGTTATCCTTTTCTCTCTCTTTTTTTATCTCGTCGTCTAAAACCTTCTTTCGCAGCAACTGTTTTTTCTATTTATGGAATTCCTTTTCCATTGAGTTTATTCCATAAAAAGAATCATACGAAATCTAAAAACAAGAGTTTTATTAAAAAAATAAACTATTTTAGACAATATTTAAAGTTCTTTTCATAAATATCTACCGTCTAGAAGAACAAAACTATATAATTTAATAAACGCAATATTTTCCAAAGAAAAATTTAAATAAGGAATAAATTATATTCATTTCAGCCATAATAATAAAGCTCAACGATGATCCGACGCAAATCACAGATGGAAAGGAATCGATTTACGCAATCAAAATTATTTAACAATTATGATATATTTTGTTTACCAAGGAGAAAGCAAGTCTCCGTCACTTTCTTTTTAAGAATGCATAAAGCAGTTGAATTATTTGAGTCGGGTCAGCCGCCTTGTTTGTTATTTCTTACAATATTGATAGTAATTAAAACTATAGTAAATTTTAATATTGATAGTAATTAAAACTATAGCAAATTTTTTTTATAATAATAAATTAATAATGTTATTGTCCGAATATATGTGAACCTTTAAAGCAGACATTTTCACTCGGTCGATCAAATTATTTCTTCGATTATTTAAAAAGCTGGTGTAAGATGGAACAATTATCACATTATTCAAATGTAAAAACTTGTGTGAGACGATATCAAGGATCATATTTTGTGAGATAAGTATCTTATTTGGGTCATCTACGAAAAGTATTATTTTTATATTAAGAGTATTACTTTTTATATTAAGCGTATTACTTTTTATTATGAATACGATAAAATTGACATGTTTCATAGATAAAGATTCGTGAGACCGTCTCCCACAAGATATTCTTATTCAAATTCACCCATTCAAAAACCTGAAAGGCCAACTTAATTAATTTAGATGACAACTGGATAAATTTGGCATTTAGTTCCTGAACGGAAATGGGTTGCGGACTTGTTTGGTGGGACCAACCAAAATCATCGTAAAAGATCCACGAATACGTACAAAATGCCTCGACTATTTATGCAACTCACAAATTCTTGTTTTTTCAGACATGATTTTTTTTTAATCACATGCTTTTTATATGAAATAAAATAAAAACTATCGACTTCGGAGCCTCCGATTTTTCAAAATTCGAGTTAAATTTTTATGTAAAGTATGGAATTGTTTTCTCTCTAAGAATTTACAGAATTTATTGATTATTAGAAATTAATTTATTTTGGTCTTTAGATGAAAGTTGATTTTCCGCCATAATTTTATTTTATCATTTTTGGCAGTTAATTTTTTGTACGAAAATATAATAAAATAATAATTCAATCGTATATATATGTCATTTATTCCATAAAAATGATAAAATTTTAAATTATTAGATAAAGGCTCATCCTACAATAAGTGTTAAAAGGAAACTCCAAGCAATTTATGATATTTGTTAATAAACAACCAAAAATAAATTTTTTTGTATAATTTATCAACATATTTCAAATCATCTTAATATGAAATAGTCATGAATCCGATATATTCCCAATATAATTAAAGTAGGTCTCTTGTGAAACGATCTCGCGAATCTTTATCTGTGAGACGGGTCAACCCTACCGATATTCACAATAAAAAGTAATACTCTTAGCATAAAAAGTAATATTTTTTCATGAATGACCAAAATAAGAAATCCGTCTCACAAAATACGACCCACAAGACCGTCTGACACAAGTTTTTGTCATATAATTATCGCATTCAACAAATTTACGAACGAGACAATACTTTTACTTAGAACACTTAGATTTTATTTTAAAAAACAAATTCGCACCATTACATTACTATGTTGACATTGTGACAATATTCCCTTTTAATTTAATGATTAACAAATATTTCAGTTTCCGAACTTAGTTAATTTATTTTTTTTACATTAAAATAATCCCTATAATAATTAACTATAGTTTCTTTGTCCAAGTTCATCCCGGGATCGAATCTATTATACTTTTTCGTCCCCATCCAATTCTTGAAAATCAGTGACTTGTTATGAATTTCAAGTGGGGACATTCTTGTTGTAAGATCGATCATTGTTTAATGCTCCTAGTAACCTCTTAGAATTTTTTAAAATTGTTTAATTTCCTACCAATATTTAATCATATATAACCCTTGATTCTTGATTTTAAACACATTTTTTACAAAAGATTTTGAAGTTTTGGCAGCCAAAAATGAACAATCAAGGCTTTGGATCTTTCCACAATTTATCAGGTATTGGTCTCCTCCATCCATTGATATATATTGTTCAAGAAAGATCAACACTGTCTTATTTGCACAGCTCCCAGCTGATAAAAACAAATTTAGTCAGTTCATGAGTTTTTCGAGTTGATTCGTAACTTTCAAAATTTATAGTGAGTTCGAGCTACGTAAAAATATCATGGTCCATATCGAGCTCATAATATGAAAAATGAAATAGTATTTATTTTGTTAAATTCATACGCACCTTTAATTTTGTTACTTTTATTTTTTATTCCACAATTTTCGATACATCTGAATTAATTAAGTGAAATTTACCAGCGGTTCTAATTATGTTATATATGAATATTGGCATTAAACTTTTGCAGATCGTGGGCAGTTCGATTTCAGCCAGATCTCATATTCACAGATGTTTGATAATTCTAATGATACAGAAATCCCACCATTTAATCCTTCCAAAAAAGAACATTTTCAATCCGTAGACACTTTGCAGTCTCTTGTTCAATCTTGTTTGTGCAGTAAACAATGCCTGTCATCACAACAAAAGTCAATCAAATCTTGCAACGTTAATGTCCCAGAATGCAAGAACCATAAGCTTCGACCAGACAAAACAATATCCAACAGCTCGAGCTCGAGGTACTCGAGGTCCGGTTTCGACAAAATCAATCGTATTGTAAGTACATAAGAATCCAGGTTCTATAATATGTCATAGTGTTATTATAATATCATCCAATTTGAGATATTTTGAATGATAATCATTCATCAGTGCGGCAAATTTCAGCTGGAGACAACACTGATCGGTTCGAAGAATGTTGTTTCGGAAAAAGAAAACAAGAAGAGGATTAGATGGACTGAGGATCTTCACACGAAGTTTATAACAAGTGTGTGTCGTCTAGGTGGTCCAAAAAGTAAGTAGAAGGATCTATATATACATAAATCGAACAGACCAAAAAAGTTCTTACCCAAAAAACATCTCATGTTGATAATTACTTGTATTATTGGCTGAGTGCAGAGGCAACACCAAAGGCAATCCTTAATCTAATGAACTGTGATGGGCTCACAATTTTTCATGTTAAAAGCCACTTACAGGTTAACTCATTTTATTTTTACTTTCCATCGTCTTTTCTTTTGGGATGACATTCATTAACATAGACAAGGAACTAATTAATTAAGGTTGCAAACCCTATGAAAAACGAATTAAACCACAAATTTACTAAATTTTGGAAACTCTTTAAAATGGTTCTTAGTAATTTTTTGTCATATTACAGAAATATCGTGTCTCCCAACTGATCATGCAACAAACCACAGAAGGTGCCATCTTTGCTTCTTCAATCCATCCATCCATCCATCCATGCTTTTAACTTTAAATATTATCTTTCTTTAACGTTAATCACACATCTCTGAATGAATATCTTTATTTAATGCAGGGATTACTGAACCGATCGATACAAAAATGTGAGTTTAAAATGTGGCGGAAAATTCTAAAATTTGTCCTATAATTTGAACTATTTAGGTTTTGTTCCTGTAAAAATTTGATCTCAATGCTATAAATTTTTTTTATTCTTTCACGTTTAGTCGGGTGAATTTTTGAAATTTTAAAGAATATTAAAAAAAATACTTAATTAGCTAGTATTGGAACAAAAGTTTTTCGCAAAAGGAAATAAATAATTTTTGAAAGTTATTCATAACTTTTAAAATTTATACAAAATTTATTTTGCCTTATAAGGGTTTCTTGGGTAGCTTCGAGTGGCCCACATGGTTTGGATGGACAAGATTCACACACATATTGTGATTTTAAAAAAAAAATTAGTGGACCCCATGTATGTGTGGCTAAATTTGGGCCCTTGATTCTATCATAGGGTAGTGCCCCTACATGTAGGATGAAATCAACTGGTTTCTTGATACATGACTTGTGCATGCATTTCACAGGAACATACAGATCGTGGAAGCGCTGAGGCTACAAATGGATGTTCAGAACCATTTGTGCCGACAATTAGAGGTATTATTAATTAATTATTAAATGTATATGTGCTAAAAGATTTCGAAAACATTTGAAAGCTCTCTGAGAACAAATAATGTAATAATATCCTTTAAAATTTTAAAATTCTGCACAAGATCACTAGCAAATTAAACTAGCAAAATTTAAAAATTGTCTCATCGATTGGTCTAATTAATAAGGCTTCGATTCTCTAATCAATTACTCAAAATTTGATCTTAATATAACAAATTTGTTATTATTCTCAATTTTTTTTTTCTTTTTTTGCGTACGTATTTAGTCCGAGTTTAATCATAGTGCGACATAGATTATGATATTGCTGACATATTCGACTAAACTTTAGAACTCCGGGTAAAATCAAACTAAACGTGCCAAAAAAAAAAAATTGTTGTGTTAAACCAAATTTAGACCAAGAAGAAAATCAAAAGTTTATATAGGCAAACTTAATAAACCAATTTTAAAATGTTCTCTAACAAAACCAGATATATGTTGAGGTTTTATCCAATTAACATTTTCGAAAGGCTATAATTAGTCCATGATTATAAACATAATAATTAATGTAATACTCGTACGTATAAAAACATTAATTTTATTTAATGTGCACTTTTTATATGTTCAGAATCAGAAGAAATTGCAACTGAGGATTGAAGAACAAGCAAAGCAGCTAGATAACATGATCAAGTGCCAATTGAAAACGAAATAGCTAGGCTGTGCGTATTAATGTTCAAGAATTGGCTGTGTGTTAGATTCATATTCTTTTTGACAATCAATTAGGGTTTTTTTTTCCCATCAAGCTAAAGTAGTTATTTTTGACAAGTGGCGGAGCCACAGTCCTTGCCCGGGTGGTCCTAAATTTATTTTTAAAATTTATATGTAAATTTTTGTATAATTTTAGATAAATTTGATATTAGTTCGGGTAGATCAATTTAAAATATTAAAGTATTTTATAGTTTAAAATTCTAGTTTGGGTAGAGTCGTATTCCTGACTCCGCTGCTATAAAGGACAACTATTGTCCAATTTTAAAACTACAGCAAAATGAAACCATTTTCAGAACTAACATATCACAATGGTACTATATAACACTGTATTAGGTCCTACCTGCGTACAAGAGTACTGATACAGTCTTTGTTCTTACATAAAAATAAAACATGTTTTTTTTTTTATTATTATTATTATTATTATTATTAATAAATACAACAACTTAAACGTGTTTTTACCATGTAAGATCGGGTTATTTTTTTAAAATGGTCTAGTTCGGAGTATTATCCGAACCCAAATTTTATATACCGGGTTGGTGATACGGTATAATCTCATCTTTGTATTCTTGGCTAGGTGCAAAGGGTCTAAAACACGATCTTTGTTTCATGTCAATGCATTTGTTCATGCCAATTTGTTTGGAGGAGAAGACATAATATTTCTTTTTACGTTTACCAAAAAATGAATAATATTTAGAGTAGGTTTCTTGTGAGACGGTCTCACGAATCTTTATCTGTGAGACCAGTCAATCCTACCGATATTCACAATAAAAAGTAATACTCTTAGCATAAAAAGTAATTCTTTTTTATGGATGATCCGAATAAGATATTCATCTCACAAAATACAATCCGTAAGACCGTCTCACACAAGTTTTTGCCTAATATTTAAATAGATACTCAAAATTACTATAAATATGGACTAGCCATACCTTCAGAATAAAACTCAAGTAGAATGAATGAAATTCAGCATAAAGCATAGCTTATGATTTGTGAATCGCTATTCTGAATTCTGATCGTGGATGTATAAAGACTTGAAGCTTAAAATACGAAGTTTTTTTAATTCAAATTTAATTCATTAGTTTCGA
Source organism: Primulina huaijiensis (assembly GCF_012295235.1). Taxonomy (NCBI): domain Eukaryota; kingdom Viridiplantae; phylum Streptophyta; class Magnoliopsida; order Lamiales; family Gesneriaceae; genus Primulina; species Primulina huaijiensis. Next base: position 5,391,779 of record NC_133316.1, read on the forward strand.
ATTAAGTTATCAATGTTATTTTTTGAATAAAAAATAATTATTTTGATATTTTTAATTTTTTTATTAAAAGTAAAGAAAATGATTGTTTTGATAAAGTTTGAAATTTTTTTGGATATATCTTTTTTATAACTGGATCGATAGTTCTGTTCCCTAAAATATTTTTTGATATACCATGCAATTAGTAAAAAAATAAGTTCACATAATTAGCCGGTGAATCTATAATCTATTTCTTTTACTATATTTCTACAATTATACCTATAAACTAAGAGTTATCACATTTTTATATAAATTTAAATGATAGAATATGAATTCAAAAATAAAAAACAAATATTGTATGATATGAAATATTTTATATTTAATATTAAAAACGAGTGTGAATTTTATTTTCAATCAAGAAATCAGTTTAGTTTTGAAATATGAATACATTATTTTTAATATGTTCGTTATTATATTTGTAATGCACCAAATTTGAAAATTATCCTCATATGTCAACACGAGTCTTTTCAGTGTGCTTATGCTCTCATTACATACATTTTTCGGGTAGTCACTAATACTAGAATTGCTCAAGTCAAAAACGCTTCACACACCATAACAAACTTCTTAGGGGATCATCAATCCCAAATATTGCACCAAGTCAAGCACATTTAATTTTAGAGTTCTTCAATTATGGGCTCTCAAAAAGAAAATATGTCTTATTGATATAAGTAGTACCAATAAAATATTTTAAAATTTTCTTTAACATCGATGCCCAACAACTATCTTGTAGTTTTTAAATTGAGATTTGCCTAGGAGTTTTTGTCGTCACCGTGGCCTGTCTGACCTACAAGCTGCTGAAGTAATTGGGTCATCCCAGCCATAATCTGTTCTCTGACATTCTACTAATTATTCTCATTCATGTTGCGCTTGTTTCTCGCAGAGGGCTTCCAGTCATTATCTTTCCATGTAAGCTCGAATCCACCACATAACCAACAATCACAATATAAAGTTTTAACTATCATTAAAAATAAAAAAAAATACTTTTAAAAAGATGAACTATAAATTAACAATCTTGGAGGCGCGATCGTTCAGTCTTGTAATCCAATAGCAGACATTTATCGTTCAGGATCCTTCTCTGATATCAACGTAAAGTCCCACTATTTGGTAAAAGAAAAAAATGACGCTATTTTTTTCCTTTAAAATATGAAAAATAAAAGCTTTAAATAAATAACTTAAAACCTTAAAATAAATAAACATGCAACTTAAAATAATAAAAGTACTTCAAATCAAAACTAAAAAATTCCATGTATATTCCAAAAGTCGACATAAAAATTCTTTTCACATCATAAAAAATAATCCTTGGCCTAACTTTTAAATTTGTCCCCTCATAACTTAATTTTTTTTTTGTGTGGAAATTAGACGGGCTCAGGCAAGTGCTTGCAGGTACTAGTTGTAGATCCCTTGGGGCATCCACACGTAACATAAAAACATTCAACAGTTTATACACATATAAGGCAACGGGAAAAAATACTAATCGTGTCCTTTTCTTTTCTTCCCATTCCTTTCATGTTGTTTGACTTAACATTGATCTAGGTTGGTAAAAGTACCATGTGTCAGAATTTTTCTTAAAAATATGTTTCTACGTATATATGAACATGATTAACAATATGCTGAAGTAGATCGAGCATTACCTCCGGCCATTGAAAATTTTGAAACTTTTCTGCTTTTCCTCCGATTGATGTCTTTTAAGCACTTCACGCTCTCTGTAGATGGTGTATATTTCTTATGATGTGTGTGCTTAGAGACCTCAATCGTTGCTATTTATAGGCATCTCATACCATCCACGAGTTTATTGTGGGATTGATTGTCAAAAGAAGAGGTGCATGCACGTCTCAATTTTCTAAAGTTGAGGTGGCGTACGCATCTTTTGTCAAAAGTAGTAGGCAATGGCCGTCGCCTTTTCTTACACGTTTATCCTTCTTTCTGATATGAGCCATTTTTCTTACATTCTCCCACTTTGCTCATATTTCTCATTTACCATAGGAGAAAACAAAACACATGAATCATGGCAATAGGTCATCTTAAAACGAATATTATCTTCCATGTATTACAATACATTATGTATCTCAATCTGTATAACTTAATGAATAAACCTTATGTTTATTCGAGGTCCAACTTTATTGACATTTCTCGAATCAATGAATGTGTACACAACAAATATGAGAAAATATCACATCATAGTTTCATTAACTTTGTTCTTATAACAAAATTACATAAAGGAACCAAATCTCATTCTTTCTGTATGATCCTTAAATTTTAATGGTGGCATACCTTTAGTCAAAGGATCTGCAATCATCAATTAAGTGCTAATATGTTCGATAAGTAACTTCTTATCTTTAACACTTTCTCGTATGGCTAAATACTTAATGTCGATCTGCTTGCTTCGACTACCAGTTTTGTTATTCTTAGCCATAAAAACAGCAGCTGAATTGTCACAATATATTCTTAATGACCTATATATAGAATCCATAATTCTAAGACCTGAAATGAAACTCTTCAATCATACACCATGTAAGGTTGCCTCAAAAAAAGCTACGAACTCAGCTTCCATAGTGGAAGTAGCAGTCAATATCTGCTTTGCACTTCTCCAAGATGCAGCTCCACCAGCTAGCATGAAAATATATCATGAAGTGGATTTTCGTGAATCAATGCAGCCAGTGTAGTCTGAATCAGATTAGCCAATTACTTCCAAATTCTGAGTTCGTCTGAACATAAGCATATAATCTTTGTTCTCTTGAAGGTACCTCATTTCTTTCTTTGCAGCTTTCCAGTGGTCTACACCTGGATTACTCTGATATCTTCCCAACATCCCTACAATAAATACAATGTCAGGTCTAGTGCAAACTTGAGCATACATCAAGCTTCCGACAGCAGAAGCATAAGGAATGTTTTTCATTTGTTCCCGCTCTAGTTCATTCTTTGGGAATTGGCTCAAATTGAATTTATCGCCTTTCACAACATGAGCTATACTTGGTGAACAATCATTCATCCGATATCTCTCTAAAACTTTGTTGATATAGGTTTCTTGAGACAGACCTAGAATACCTCTAATTCTGTCTCTGTGTATCTTAATGCCAATGACGTAAGATGCATCACCCATATCCTTCATATCAAAGTTTTTAGAGAGAAATTATTTCACCTCATATAACAAACCCTTGTCATTGGTTGTAAGTAATATATCATCCACATATAGAATAAGGAAACAAATCTTACTCCCACTGACCTTCTGGTATATACATTGATTCATGATGTTCTCTATGAATCCGAATGAAGAGATAACATCATGAAATTTCAAATACCATTGACGGGAAGCTTGTTTCAATCCATAGATAGATTTCTTAAGCTTATAAACCAATTTCTCACCATTACTAGAGAAGAATCCTTCAGGTTGTTTCATATAAACCTCTTCCTCTAGTTCTCCATTGAGAAAAGCTGTTTTCACATCCATTGGTTGTAAATCTAAGTCAAAATGTACGATTAATGCTAGAATGATACGAAGAGAATCTTTATTAGATACAGGAGAAAAAGTCTCCTTATAATCGATTACTTCCTGCTGAGTGAATCCTTTAGCAATGAGTCTTGCTTTATACCTTTCAATGTTGCCTAATGAGTCTTTCTTTTTTTGAAGACCCATTTACATCCAATGGCTTTTACACCATCAGGCAACTAAACAAGATCCCAGACTCCATTAACTGTCATAGAATTCATTTCTTCTTTCATAGCATTAAACCATAATTTTGACTCATTACAACTCATGGCTTGTGAAAACGTTTCAGGATCATTTTCGTCTCCGATGTTAAACTTTGATTCTTGTAAATACGCAACATAATCACTAGATATTGCAGATCTTCTTATTCTAGTAGATCTCCTCAGATTGTTTGGTTGATCAAAAATTTTTTGTTGTTCTCCATTAACACCTTAATCTACTGGATTTTCATCAGTGATTTGTAGAACTTCAGTAACTGGTTGTCTAACACCCATTTGGTCTTGAGGGGTGTGAACTTTTATTTTAGAAGAACAACCCCAAACGCGTATATGTTGCAAACTCAGTTTCCAACCTTTTAATAACTCAAATGGCGTCTTTGGGACAGCCTTGGTTGGAACTCGATTTAATATATACACAGCAGTCTTAAGAGCTTCAGTCCACAAGGATTTAGGAAGTTTGGAGCTGCTTAACATGCTCCGTACCATGTCTAATAATGTTCGATTTCTCCTTTCAGCTATGCCATTTTGGTTCGGAGAACCAAGCATAGTATATTGGGCAACAATCCCATGTTCCTGGAGAAACTTCGCAATGTATCTTCCATAATATTCTCCACCTCTATCAGTTCTCACGATCTTAATTTGTTTATCACATTGCTTCTCCACTTCAGCCTTAAAAACCTTAAAGGCTTCTAGTGCTTAATTTTTATTATGAAGCATGTAGATATACATGTATCGTGAATAATCATCAATGAAAGAGATGAAGTATTTCGGACTTTTCATGTCCATTTCTGGACAACAAATATTTGAATGTATGATTTCTAATATTTCCGTACTCCTCTTGGCACCCTTTTTAGACTTATTGGTTTGCTTTCCCTTAATGCAGTCCACACAAGTCTCAAAATCAGTAAAATCTAAAGTACCAAGTACTCCATCATTTACTAATCTTTTAATCCTCTCTATGGAGATGTGTCCTAATCTCCGATGCCGTAGTATAGATGAATCTTCATTTATAGCACATCTTTTAATCCTCTTTGAATATGCATAGTGGTGTTATTATTTTGTAAAGAAATAGAGAAAAGATCATCAATCATTGTACCATTTCCAATAAGATTTGATTTATAAAACAAATTTATTGATTTATCCAAAAACTGAATGGAATAACCAAGAGGTACAAGTTTTGAAACTGAAATTAAATTCCTAAAAAAACTAGGAACATAAAATATCTTTTCCAATTTTAAAATAAAACCACTATCTAATATAAGGCAGCAAGTCCCAATAACCTCCACATTCGAAGACATCTTGTTTCCTGAATAGATGTTCCGCTCATTTCCTTGAGGTTTTCTTAGGCTTTGCATACCCTGCGAGGTATTTCTAACATGGATTGTAGAACCAGAATCAATCCACAATGTGTTATAAATCATATCAATCATATTAGATTCATAACAGACAAATGAAGTAGGAATACCTTTCTTTTCAAGCCAATCCTTAAATTTATTGCAATCCTTCTTCATGTGTCCCTTCTTTTTACAGAAAAAACACTTGGATTCTTTCTTGATGTCAGGTTGAGGAGGAATTATTCCTTTCTTTTTTCTCTTGACTTTGGCTTGCTTTTTATACTTTTCTTGTATAGTCATAAATACATTATCACTTGTTTCCATCAACAACCTTCCTTCCTCTTGAACACACATGGTCATTAATTCATTGATTGACCATTTATCCTTATGTATATTGTAGGAAATTTTGAAGGGTCCATATTGCTGTGGAAGAGTGCATAAAACGTAATGCACAAGAAAAGTCTCAGACATTTCCACTTCAAGTGTCTTTAGTCGAGCTGCTATGTCCCGCATTTTCATTATGTTCTCTCGCATACCTCTCACACTGGTGAGCCTTAATGAAGAGAATTCCATAATTAGGGTATTGGATAGTGTCTTATCTGAAGACTGAAATTGTTCATCAATAGCCTTCAGTAGTTCTCTGACATTATTATGCTGGTCGACAGAACCACGCATACAAGTAGAGATTTTGGTCTTTATGAACATTACGCAGAGTCGATTAGATCGCTCCCATTTTTCATAAAGATCAACATCATCCGGAATGTTGTTTTCAGTAATAGCTGATGGTTCGTCTTTCCGTATAGCATAATCAATATCCATCCACCCTAATTGAAGAAGAATTCTTTCTTTCCATATTTTATAGTTATCGTCCTTTAGTTCGAGAATGTCACATTTCATATCAGAAAAAACTCGTGGGTTGCATAACTACACAAAATATCATATGCTTAAAATTTTGAGACAATATCATGTTTTACCAATGTAATTCGTGTTTTTTTTAAAAAAAAATCTAGTGATATAAAATTTGCCTGTGGGATAAAATTTTAATTCAATAAGATTTTTCTGTAACTTTATGATAAAACTATCAAAATGTATTTTTCTTAACTCCTGTGGGTAGATTAAGAAAATTTTAATTTGATATTTTAACCTAATTAGTTAAATAAATATAATAAAAATTCCTGTGGGGTAAAATTTATTATGTTTATATAATTAATTACAACGGATGTCCATTATGTGATCCAAATCCATTTAATGCATAATTTTTCATAATTAAGGATGTTGTGGCTATTCCTCAATTATTTAAAATTATACTGTTTACGGGACAAAATTTTGGTTTTACTTTAATATTTTATATAATAATTATTTAGTAACATAATAAACATTTTCCAAGAGTTCTATCAGGAAAGATAGGTAGTGCTAATATCCTTTAAATATCTAACTCCTAGTCAGAGCAACATTCCTCAGGGAGACCAGTAGCAAGTCAAGACAGTTTAAACCGATCTATGAAGAACTCCCTCAGATCATGTTTTCTTACGTCGCCTTATAATTATTATTCAACTTAAAATTATACACATTTATGTGAATCTTTATAAGCCAAATTTTTTTATTAAATAATTTTATATTCACATTTTTACTTAATATGAACAAATACATTTCCCATCAGTTTTTCTCTTCAATCAGAGCAGTGATAAAAAGAGGATCACATTTACGTGAAAATGTGGAATCCTAATCAGTTTTTCTCTTTTATCAGAGTAGTGATAAAATAAGGATTATTTGTTCATTTGTGAACATCTGGAATATTTTCTTTTATAATATTATATGCACATATTACTTGATATGTTCATTTCAAATTATAAACAAATTAATATAATTTAATATGAACATAATGTGAATATTGATGTACCAATTATTTTTCAATACAATTTGCATTTTGAATTTCAAGAATAAATACAAACATAATATTAAATTTACATGTACACATCAAACACTTATCCATAATATTTGACATTATATCTAACATGCAAAAATAATTTCTAAACATGTATTAGAAATTATGTCGAAATTGAAAATATTTTAATGTGTACAAATTATTTAACCAAATGCTATATGTATACCGAATTATACATATAACTTAATAACACATTAATCATTATTTATTTATTATTATTATTATTTTAAAAATAATAATAAAAACAACAGCCGACAATGGTTTGAATTGTATAATTAGTGTGGTCCCGCATTAATTATTATTATTATTTTTTTAAAAAAATTAAAAAAAACTAATTAATTGTCTGTATAATTGAACATCTAGGCTCCATTTGTAATAATTCCATATGCAAGAGATTATTGAATTCATATGCATTATTTGATATATAATTCGTCTTCAACCTTCGGCAATTTCTCTCATATATCAACTTTCAGAAACCTTCTTCGATTTTCAAGATTTCAACCGAGAACAAAATTATAAGGTAAGTTTCTTAATATTGTTTTATCTGATCTTCAATTTTCATGTTTCTTATGAAAATTTCCAGAAACAAATTTTTCCAAAACTTTTATGATATCGGAAAAATGAAAACAAATTTTCAAGGCAGATGTATCATTGCTCTGATACCAAATGTCAGAATTTTTCTTAAAAATCATGTTTCTACGTATATATGAACAGGATAAACAATATCCGGAAGTAGATCGAGCATTACCTCCGGTCATTGAAAATTTTGAAACTTTTCTGCTTTTCCTCCGATTGATGTCTTCTAAGCACTTCACGCTCTCTGTAGATGTTATATATTCCTATGAGGGGTGTGCTTAGGGACCTCAATCGCTGCTATTTATAGACATCTCATACCATCAATGAGTTTATTGTGGGAGCTTGATTGTCAAAAGAAGAGGTGCGTGCACGTCTCAATTTTCTAAAGTTGAGGCGACGTACGCATCTTTTGTCAAAAGTAGTAGGCAATGGCCGTCGTCATTTCCTACACGTTTATTCTTCTTTCTGATATGAGCCATTTTTCTTACACCATGGTCATCAAACCGACACCTTGGACCTATGTAAGTTGGTAATGACATCTCGACGAGAAGGTTGACATTAAAAACCCGTGTAACAAACGTTTTTTGCCACAAGAAATATAACCATCCAATTATCAAAATAGTTATCATAAAATATACTTTTCTTTTAAAAATACAATTTTTGACATAAACAAAAAATAAATTTAAAAATCTTATATAAATAAAAATTAAGAAATCTTTCTTTCAACGTAAACATAAAATTAATATACAAACCTCCTTTAAAATACAATTTTTGTTGAAATTTAATATTTTAATATTGAATATTTGAATATTGAATGTTGAATATTTGAATGTTGAAAATTAGGTAAAATTAGGTGTTGAATATTGAAATTTGTGTGTGATGATGAAGGTAATGATATAATTTATTTTTGGATTATTTGTAAAGATTTTCTATAAATAGATCTCTCATTCGTGAAGAAAATCACAATTGAGTTGAGAGAAAAATATTATAAAGTGTGCAGTGTGATAATTTTGAGAGTTTGAGATTTTTACTTTTTACCGTAAATTTTTACTTTTTCACAACACGTTATCAGCACGAAGTTCTAGAAGTCCTCCATATTTTTCCAAGCTCCAAAACAGAAGAAAAAGGTAGTAATAATATTTATTTTACTGTTTATTTATTTATTGTGTATATACTTAATATATAATATAATGTTATAATAAAATAAATTTTTCAAAAACTTGTTATAAATCCTGGGAGGATGTTAAGACGACATCCCACACTCCCGGTAAGGGATACGACAAGTATAAAAGTCTATAAGATTTTTAAACAAAATATCTTATGACACCTCATTATAATATTGTGATATGATATACATAATTATTTAAAACATTACTAATATTATATACACCATATTATTACCATAAAATTATACAAATACATACATTTATTTTCTTGTACACCAACGGTCATAAACGGTAACAAAACGGCTAGTTTTTGCCCTATAAATATGATCTCACAAACACATTCAATCACTCCAACTTTCTCTTCTTCTCTAAAATTATTCTTCATCAAATTTTTGAAGAAAAAGAAGATGGCTTTCACAAAGTTATTTTTAATTATTTTGGTCTCACAAATCTTGTACTCATCGGAGAATATCCTCCTCGTGTGTTTTCTTTATTTTTACAAATGCTTGTATTTGTTGTTTATCAATTACTTTGTATTGCAATATTCATTAACTAATAAAATGCATCGTAATTTTTTTAGTACCACCATGTCAAAGCTCGAATTCATTGCTCTTGATATTACGGGAAACAAATTATATGCCATGGACTCTCGATGTAGAAATGCATATTGAGTCATTAGGTCTAAATGAGACCATAAAAGAAAATGGCATATGCACATCACAAGAAAATGCAAGAGCCATGATATTTTTGCGTCGACATCTCGACGAGGGATTAAAATGTGAATATCTGATTGAAAAATATCTCATGGCTTTGTGGAAGGGATTAAAAGAAAGATTCGAACATATAAGGAAAGTTATACTTCCGACCGCTCGGGATGAATGGAATACGTTGAGATTCCAAGATTTTAAGAAAGTTAGTGATTACAACTCGGCGATGTATCGAATAATCTCGCAACTGAAATTTTGTGGGCATGAGATTACTGAATTAGAAATGCTTGAAAAAACATTTTCCACTTTTCACGCATCGAATATAACTCTACAACAACAATATAGAGTGCGTGGATTTTCGAGATATTCTGAACTAATCGCCTGTCTCCTTGTGGCGGAAAAGAATAATGAGCTTTTAATGAGAAATCATCAGGCACGACCCACTGGTTCAACGGCATTTCCTGAAGTAAATGTCGTAAGCAAAAATGAATTTAAACCTGGAAACCAAAATCAAAGTTATAGACAAGATTTTGGTCAAGGACAAAATCGAGGTCGTGGTCGTGGACGTGGACGTGGAAGTGGTCGTTGTCGTGGACGCGGCCGTGGTTTTGAAAATAATCTAGATAGTTATTTCTATAACTCATCTCAAAAGAGCGTCCCAAACCATCCACCGAAAATGCATCAAGAGAATATGAGTGTTAATGAGAATCACTCAAAAAGATTTGAAAGTTCTTGTTTCAGATGTGGTACTCCAGGACATTGGTTACGTATTTGTCGAGCCCCTGAGCACCTTTGTAAACTTTATAAAGAATCAATAAAGGGGAAAGAAAAGGAGATCAATTTTACTGAACACAATGAACTTTTGAATAATTCAACTCATTTTGATGCTGGAGATTTTCTGATTGATTTATCAGACAATGACCAATTTGTAGGTGGAATAGATATGTAAAAAAAATTTTATTTTTCCATGTACTTGTATGATAATATTTATCGTGTGTTAAATTTTTAAATATGTATTGTATTGTATTTTATTTTTATAAATGTATTGTCAGTAATTTTATTTCATTGCACATTTTTTTTGAAGTTCAAATATGGAAAATGCTATGAATCAAACTGAAGTTTGCATACCTGATAGTGGTACAACGCACACTATCCTCCGAGATAAAAGATATTTCTTGGAACTAAAACCAACAAAAACAATGATGAATACAATATCAGGTCCTGTAGACTTGATTAAAGGATGTGGTAAATCACAATTTTTGTTACCTAATGGTACAAAATTTTTGATCAATGATGCTTTATATTCATCACAATCGAAAAGAAATTTGTTGAGTTTTAATGATATATATTCTCATGGGTATGATACTCAAACAATGAATGAAGGGAATGAGAAATATATGTGTCTTACCACATATAAATCAGGAAAGAAATATGTGATTGAAAAACTACCAATGCTCCCTACTGGATTGCATTATACACATATACGTCCCATTGAATCAAACATGGTAGTTGATAATTCTTCAATATTAACCAATTGGCATGATCGATTAGGACATCCTGGTTCAACAATGATGCGAAGAATTATAGAAAATACACATGGTCATCCGTTGAAAGACCAGAAGATCTTTCAGAATAATAAGTTTCAATGTAAAGCATGTTCTCTTGGAAAACTTATTATAAGACCATCACCAGCCAAAATCCAAACTGAATCACCAATGTTTCTTGAACGTATTCAGGGTGATATTTGTGGACCAATCCATCCACCATGTGGACCATTCAGATACTTTATGGTATTGATTGATGCCTCCAGCAGATGGTCACATGTATGTTTATTGTCAACTCGAAATGTTGCATTTGCAAGATTACTTGCTCAAATAATAAAATTGAGGAATCAATTTCCCGATTATACAATCAAGAAAATTAGACTTGATAATGCTGGTGAATTTACTTCCCAGACTTTCAATGATTATTGTATGTCTATGGGAATCATTGTTGAGCATCCTGTTGCTCATGTACATACTCAAAATGGATTGGCTGAATCATTGATTAAACGTCTGCAAATGATTGCTAGACCAATGATTATGAAAACAAAGCTCCCTATTTCTATATGGGGACATGCAATTTTACATGCCACTGCATTAATTCGCATCAGACCAAGTGCATATCATAAATACTCCCCATTGCAGCTTGCATTTGGTACAGAACCAGACATTTCTCATCTGAGAATTTTTGGATGTATGGTGTATGTGCCTATTGCACTACCTCAACGAAAGAAAATGGGACCTCAAAGAAAGATTGGTATTTATATCGGTTATGATAGTCCATCAATCATTCGATATCTTGAACCTCAGACAGGCGACGTGTTCACAGCACGTTTTGCTGATTGTCATTTTAATGAGGAATCTTCCCAATGTTAGGGGGAGACAAGAAACATACCGAAAAGAAATTACATTGTATGTATCATCATTGTTACATTTGGATCCAAGAACACAACAATGTGAAAAAGATGTACAGAAAATTGTGCACTTGCAAAGAATAGCAAAGCAAATACCAGATGCATTTACAGATGCAAAAAAGGTAACTAAATCATATATACATGCTGTAAATGCTCCTGCTCGAATTGAAATTCCTAATAAACAAATTGAACAAAGTCATGATGTCGTAAAACACCTGAAGCGTGGAAGGCCAGTCGGTTGCAAGGATAAAAATCCTCGAAAAAAAAATTCATAGAGAAACACAATGATAACAAAATAGAGAATGATGTTCCTGAAGAAACACATAATGATCACAAAATAGAGAATGTTGTTCCTGAAGAAACACATGATGATGAAAATATTTTGTCAGAACCACAAACTGACGAGAATCATGAAATCTCTATCAATTATATTAATACTGGAAAAATATGGAACCGAAAAGATATAGAAGAAATTGATGATATATTTTCTTATAATGTGGCAATCGACATCATAAATGATAATGAAAATCATGAACCAAAATCTTTTGATAAATGTAAAAATCGGCAGGATTGGATAAAATGGAAAGATGCCATCCAGGTTGAATTGGATTAGCTAAATAAACGTAATGTTTTTGGACCTATAGTCCTTACACCTGAAGGTGTAAAACCTGTTGGATACAAATGAGTTTTTATTCGAAAGCGAAAATGAGAAAATTGAAATAGTAAGATATAAAGCTCGACTTGTTGCACAAGATTTTTCTCAAAGGCCTGGAATTGATTATGAAGAAATGTATTCTCCCGTGATGGATGCAATTGTGTTTCGGTATTTGATTAGCCTGGCAGTATCTGAAAATTTAGAAATGCGTCTTATGGATGTTGTTACAGCTTACTTATATGGATCACTTGATAGTAATATATATATGAAAATCCCTGAAGGATTTAAGATGCCTGAAGCACAAAGTTCAAAACCCAGAGAATGTTATTCTGTGAAATTATAAATATCATTATATGGGTTAAAACAATCCGGCCGAATGTGGTATAATCGGCTAAGTGATCACTTGATGAAAAAGGGATATGTAAATAATTCAATATGTCCTTGTGTTTTCATTAAGAAAACAACATCCGGATGCGTAATTATTGCTGTATATGTTGATGATTTACACATCATTGGAACGAATAATGAAATTCATGAAGTTGTGTCATACTTGAAGGAAGATTTTGAAATAAAGAATCTTGGAAAAACCAAGTATTGTTTGGGTTTACAAATTGAACAAAAAGAATGTGGAATATTTGTTCAGCAGAAAAGTTATACAGAAAAGATCCTTAAACGTTTTAATATGGATAAATCAAATCCTTAAAGTACTCCAATGATTGTTAGATCATTAAACATAGAAAAGGATCCATTCCGTCCATGTGAAGATGATGAATATATTCTTGGTCCAGAAGTACTATATTTAAGTGCTATCGGTGCCCTTATGTATCTTATAAATTGTACAAGACCTGATATATTTTTTGCCGTAAATTTATTGGCAAGATTTAGCACATATCCAACAAAGAGACACTGGAACGGAATTAAACATATATTCCGTTATCTACGAGGAAACACAGACTTGGGACTTTTGTATTCAAAATATGCTAATCCAAGTATAATTGGTTATGCCGATGCTGGATACTTATCTGATCCACACAAGGCATGTTTCCAAACTGGATATGTATTTGCTCGTAGAGGCACTGCAATTTCTTGGCGTTCACAAAAACAAACACTCGTAACAACTTCATCAAATCATGCCGAGATTATTGCACTACATGAAGCAAGCCGTGAATGTGTGTGGTTAAAATCAATGACCCAACATATCCAAATCTCATGCGGATTATCATTTGACGAGAAGCCTGTGATACTATATGAAGATAATGCTGCATGTGTTGCTCAAATGAAAGAAGGATACATAAAAAGCGACAGAACTAAACATATTCCTCCTAAGTTCTTCGCATTCACCAAGGAGCTTGAGAAGAATAAATGTATTGATGTTCGTCACATTCAATCAAGTGAAAACTCATCAGATCTCTTCACAAAGGCACTTCCTACGACAATATTCAGAAAGCATATATATAATATTGGGATGCGCAATCTACGAAATCTGTGAAGAATTGTTCGTGTCAACATGAGGGGGAGTTTACGTGACTGCACTATTTTTCCCTTACTATGGTTTTTATCCCAATGGATTTTTCCTAGTAAGGTTTTTAACGAGGCAGTATAAAAGCACGTAATGAAGACAATTATTATGATCACCATCACAAGAGAGAGTATTGAAATTTAATATTTTAATATTGAATATTTGAATATTGAATGTTGAATATTTGAATGTTGAAAATTAGGTAAAATTAGGTGTTAAATATTGAAATTTGTTTGTGATGATGAAGGTAATGATGTAATTTATTTTTGGATTATTTGTAAAGATTTTCTATAAATAGATCTCTCATTTGTGAAGAAAATCACAATTGAGTTGAGAGAAAAATATTTTAAAGTGTACAGTGTGATAATTTTGAGAGTTTGAGATTTTTACTTTTTACCGTAAATTTTTACTTTTTCACAACAATTTTTAAGTTAGATTTAAAATAATTTCCATTGGTACGTAACAAAGAGCAATCGGTGTAAAAATTTCTTTACATGCTTCAAATTCAGGTTGCCCACGGAAAAAATATGATAGGACCTCGTATCACGCTGATCATAACATGTACCATGCTGTATGGCATTGCAGCGAACATACACATAATCCCGGTCGTGCCGAAACTACAGTACTCTTCCTGGAACTGTAGCACATTGCCCGAACACTTAAAAATATTCCACCCATTCATATATATCCATATTCTCGTCAAATTTCTTTTAAAATGAAACTCGATTAATTATATACGTTAAACAGCAATCAAAAGTTCATACCAACATTCAATAAACATAAAAATGATTCATTGGTGTTTAAAAGAACACGATTCAAACTTACTGACGATGCTAAAAAAATTTTGTACCTAGAGTTTGGTCTCACGAGCCAAATTCACTGAATGATAGTATCCGAGCGAGCAGAATTCCCCTGCTTGGGAAGTAGCTGAGCTGAATCCTACGTGGGTGAACCAATGTTAGAAACACCAAAAGTGTTTCCGGCGTGGCCTATCCAATGCTTAAGTTAGTCCGAAGAGAAAACTTAACTAGATTGTGTAAAACAAGGAGTTAATCAAATAATGAAGGTAGGTATGTGATATTTATAGAGGAAGGAGAGGCAGGTGCCTGGTATGGGAAGAACTCTAAGTAGAGTAAGTAATCTTCAATAAGGGATTTGGTCTGATGTTATCTCATCATTGGTAACTTGTAATTTGTAATTTGAATGGTATATCCCTATTTTTCCAAGATTATTTCCTTATCAGAAATGATTTGCCGAGAGTTTTAAATGGCGAGGACTTTGTCAACTGCCTTATTGCCATGAGTTCGAGTCAGGATCCACTTAGGTCGGTTGTTTGGACAACTCGTGCTGAACTCCTCCACAACCGCCATACCGAGGAGTGATTCTCGGGCCGAGGATATTTGAGCTCAGGTTGGATTTACGGGATTCAATTTCACCATTTTTGGGTTAGGTAGTATTTCTGGGGCATCAATAGTACCTCTTCCTTTTTGATCTAAATGAAGTATGAATTTTAGACCAAGTGTTTGGGTAACAGTGAACCCGAATATTTACCCCAGTTTCTTGTCAACTTGGTTCGTATCTAAAACGTTAAAATCGAAAGGGCACGAACGATTAGGATCAAAATCCCTATGAACTAAGACAAGCACTACAAGAAAAAACCAAATCAACAACACACGTACGACAACGATTTTTACTAAAATCATTGTCGTATGCTTTTTAACAACGGTTTTAATGAAAATCGTTATTGTATGTGCGTTTTTTAAGAAAAAGACAACGGTTTTATCTTTTGGGGGTAAAAGACAACGATTTTTAGGGTCAATGAGAACGGTTCTATGAGCTGTTGTCTTTGAGCGTGTTTTAAGGTCAAAGAGAACGGTTCTATGAACTGTTGTCTTTGAGCGTGTTTTTTTGGAAAAATGACAACGGTTTTAGAAAACTGTTGTCGAATAGCGTGTTTTTTGGATAAATTAGCGACGGTTTTGCTTAGAACCGTCGCTAATTTAGCGACAGTTTATAATCCGTCGCTATATATAGCGACAGTTTTAAGTAAAACCGTCGCATGTTTTAAATTAGCGACGGTTTTAATTTAGCGACTAGTGTAAACAAAGCCGTCGCAAATTTAAAATATGCGACAGTTTTGCAATAGCGACGGTTTTTCTGTCTATAAATATCCGCACTTTTGATCCATTTTCCTCCACACCACTTCACAACACTTAAAATTTTTCTCTCTTACATGATTTTATCACTTCACAACACTTAAAATTTTTCTCTCTTACACGATTTTAGTTTCGATTTAGGATAAATTTTATCATCTTAATTTTTGATAAATTTTTAAGTGTTAGTTAAGTTCATGAATATTGTTAGCATAGTCAAATTGTAAGTTTTTTTTTATATTTGTTAAATTATTAAAAGTAATATTTTTTTTATTTTACTGAAAATATTAGCGACGTAAATCATGAAAAAACCGTCGCTATGGCAAACTAGCGACGGTTTTGTATAAATCCGTCGCTAATTTTATTTGCGACGGTTTTTTATTGTAGCTACAACAACGGTGAAAAACCGTTGTCTTTGAGCGAACCCTTTAACCACAGGGGCTTTAACAACGTTTTTTAAGGATATATGACAACGGTTTTTCACCGTTGTCTTTAGGCTTTTTTCTGTTAGTGAATATCCGCAAGACTTCTTCTTTTGGCCATTCGATATACATGTGGACGACCTAGATTATGTGTATGTTCATATTCCCGAGGTCACGGTTCGGATGCCCGATTGAATTTACATCATTGCCAAATTCACCAAATGTTTGTATCCGGGCGAGTAGAAATCCCCTAGTCGATAAGTAGTCGAGCTGAATCCTGTGTAGATGAAAAATGTTTGAGGGCTCAAGAATTGTTTCCGGCCTATCCCTTCCGATGCTTAAATCAGTGTGAATAACAAACTTAAGTAGCGCAAATATACTGGTGCTTCTGTAAAGCAAGGAGTGAATCAAATAATGAATGGTAGTACTTGTTATTTATAGAATAGGGCGTGAAAGGTGCCTGATATGGGAAACACTATAATTAAAGTAAGTTAACTTTATCTCATCCTTGGTAATTTTTAATTCGAATGGTATATCCCTATTTTCTTGGATTATTTCTTTATCATAGAAGATTTGTCGAGAGTATTATATGACGAGGACTTCTTCCATGGCCTTATTATTATGATTTTGAGTCGGTATCCACTTAGGTCGGCTGTTAAGATATGACA
The DNA here is from genome assembly GCF_012295235.1 of Primulina huaijiensis. Taxonomy (NCBI): domain Eukaryota; kingdom Viridiplantae; phylum Streptophyta; class Magnoliopsida; order Lamiales; family Gesneriaceae; genus Primulina; species Primulina huaijiensis. Next base: position 5,409,120 of record NC_133316.1, read on the forward strand.
TGCTTAACTCCTCCACAGTCCCCATACTGAGGAATGATTCTTGATCCGAGGATATTTGAGCTCAGGTTGGGTATACGGGATGCCAGTCGGTTTTACCATTTTCGGGTCGGGTAGGATTTTTGGAGGTATCAATAATACATCCACCCTTTTGTTCTAAAATAAGTATGTATTTTAGACCAAATGTTTGGGTAACAACCAACACAAATATTTAGCCCAGTCATGTGTCAGATTGGCTCGTGTCTAAATCATTGAACACGTCTGTTCAGATTCCTAAGGCCACGGGTTGGGTGCCTGATTGAATTTACGAAGTCTGATCATATTTGATCCTATGGTTGTGCGCACTTGACTCTCACTATAAACATGTGAATATTCCTATGTTATTTTCACTTTTTCGCTTTCATTATGTTATTATGCCAAATTCAATAGTCAACTCCCGACCAAAAATTTCTATTCGGACCACCACTTCACCCAGTAAGTTAATTTATGGCCTTGTAACTTTAACATGTCGAGTCCAGACTAGGGATGACAATGGGCGGGCGGGGGCGGGTTTGCCATCCCTATCCCCACCCCCGAGTTATATCCCCGGACCCATCCCCGACCCCATCCTCGATTCTAACAAATCGGGGAATCCCCATCCCTGACTCCGCGGGGATGGGGATCCCCGTCCCCGCTTGAATTTCTTTTTTTTTTTTATTTTATGAAACTTTAAGTATTTATTGAATTGACATATTTTTTTTTTAATTTGACTTAAAAAGTATTGATACAAAAATTCAATGACATACATAACATTAATAATCCATAGTTCAATATTCTCAAAAAAAAAATCCATAGTTCCAATAAATATAAAAGATCAAACTCGTTAGCATCATCAGATTACTTTTTTCTCCAGTATATCACATCACTCCATGCTGTAATCAGTATTACTGTTAGTGCATGTGTAACGTCTACTCATTTAAAAGTGCGGAAATATTTTTTTTTAATTAAAGCTCACATCTTTGAAATAAAATTTAAACGTTTTGCATGCATGCGATCTACAGAAAATATAACATTTAAAAATGATATTAAATATTTGACCGTAAAGTCGTGCAGTTTAAAATAACCATAAACAAATAAAAATCTTAAAATCATCAACGGGTAAAAATATTTATCTCCTTTCAATCTCATAAATCATAATGCGGAAAAACGTGTGGTCCTCGGGTCGTGTCACCGCACCAGATCTGCCTACTCAGAGTTCGGCACCTCCAGTCCCCTCATCATTAAGCTCACCTGCATCACACACGCCTAGTGAGTCTAAAGACTCAACACACCTGCACCGTTAATAGCAAATACATATACATAGCACACAGCAGTGAAAAATACCATACTTAACATACCTTTCATGAACTTTAAAAACGTAACATAAACGTGTCGTGTAAAATCATGACGTGTCAAAACAGCTCATCGTTAATCATCATTCATCATTCATGATTTATCATTTATCGTTCATCATTCATCATTTATCGTTCATCATTAATCATTTATCATTTATCATTGGTGAATTCAGTTCATTAGAGGTGACTATCGTACATCATCACTTACGATGGATCCATCATACATAGAACCGCGGTACCCGACGGCTGCCGGACATCAGTGACAGGATCACCCATCCGCTGTGCCTAGGCCTCATCATCATCATTTACATATACATCTTAAACATTTACATATACTTCGATAGCCACAACTAATTCTCATCATTCAAAACATCATCATTTACATCACTTATAAAAATCATGCATGAATGTCATTTTCTTTAAATTCAAGCAGGCAACGTATATTTTCATAAAATCTTAAAAATCGTGATTCATGATGCATAAACATTAAAAACATGATAAATTTGTGCTCAGGGCGCTGCCAGTACAAAAATATCACCCTGGTTGCAAAATGACCATTTTGCCCTTGAAAACCCAAAAATAACCGTTTTTCCCTTGGACCTCTAAAATTGACCCGAAGCTTACTAAACTCCTTAAATGTCCCAAAACATTTTTAAAAGCAATCCTAGACATAAACTCGAGCCAAAATCAGAACTTAACTGATTCGTTTTAAAACTTGAACCGGGGTCCCGGTTTTAACCCGAATCGATCCGAAACTTAACCAAAACTTTCCCAACTTTTTATCACACGTTAAAAACATTTAAAAGGTCCTAAAATCATCAAAACTAGACATTTAAACCCCTCGATCAGACCCTGTAAGCTGCTGCTAATTCCCTCAACCACACTACTCGATTCTTAAACCCATCGCCCCTACACGTTCGCGTCTGTAGCCCAAAACCAAGCGAACCATCTCTTGACCCACCTCTCCTAGACCATCCTAAGACCTTACTAGATCGAGCCAACCCAAGGATTCAGCCCCCATGAAGTCTACAACACCCTCCGGATCGCTAGGAACCGCAAGTGTCACGTCGAGCTTTATCCCTTCCACTCGTGCAGCCAGCCCTTCAGTGGTCCCAGCGATGGTTGGCCCTTCCAGGGCCGTGACTCAAACCCACCAGGGTCTTGTCCAGACCTTGGTCCAGCCCTCACGCCACTCGTTCCACCGCAAGCCAGAACTATAGCCCCAACGAAGCAAGAACCCAAGAACAACTCTCGATCTCTCCTCCTACAGCAACACCGAACAGCTATCACCCCAAGAATCCTTCGTGACATCACTATCAGCCTCTGAACAGCCCTAAGCCGCAGCCCCTTGCAGCTTAGTTCAGAAAAAACGTGAGTGGTTATCGTGGAAATGCATGAAACAAAGCAAAACCTATAAATCCTCATGTGCAGCTGCTGGATCGAAAGTTTTTACATGTTATAACACACATTTAACATAAATATGGCGTGAATGATACATAAAGGAGAATACAAGCATGCCTTGATGATTTGATGAAGAAAAACGAGAGGTAGGAGGCGCCGGGATAATTATTCCTTGCAAGAATTGAGGTGGCCGAGATTTTCTTGATGAAATGCTCTGAAAACAGAGTGTGTTCTGATAGGGGAGGGTGTCGGCTGGTTGGGGAGGGATTAGGTTTAGGCTAAGGGCTAATTATATAATATTTAAATGGTTAATAAATTAATTAATGGGCCCTAATTTGTTAATTTAAAGTTTAAATAGAGTATTAAGCCCAATAAGCTTAAAAATAGATCTATTAAATCCAAACACGCTCCCGAAAAATATTTCGTTTTGGAAAGTTTTTGAAAATATTAGCCGAATCAGCAAAAAGTCACTCGATTCGATAAAATTTGCACACAGTAAAAAACTAAAATCATGCGGGTAAAAATACACAATAAATCCTAATTCTTGAAAAATACATTTAAAACATCTTATAATAATTTATAAAAATTAATCTTGTAATAAAATAATTTTTTCTGAAAATTCTCCGGTCTCCGTTCCTCGTTCGAGAGCGAAATACAACTTAAAAATCTTTAATGTATGAACCTCTAAAATTTCATGAAATAAATTATATTATGAAATAATTATCCATGAACTTTAAATAACTCACGAATTAAAACACAAATTAATGAAATAAACATGCATTTAATGCTTTAAAACAATTTAATAAAATACCAAAGAAATTTAATAACTTGCATGCATGTGGTTTACGTGAACTTTCAAATTTTTCGGGACGTTACAGCATGACTCCGGCTCCTAAAAAATAATAAGACACAGAGAAAAAGTATATAAATTTAAAACACTTTAATACAATAAAAAAAACAAACTTATTACTTACCTCTATATCAGAATCGTTGTCAAACTTTTGATCCTTCGAAGCTATTCTAATAAGATAAATAAAAAATATTATAAATTAAAAATATAAATAAAGTATCATAAACAATTTTTTTTGAAATTATTTAATATCTCGAGTTTCACTCCATAACCAATCTCGAGCACACATCAAAGCCTCCACAGTTTCAGGATGAAGTCGATTACGGTGAGTACTTAAAACTCTCCCACTAGTACTGAATGTTGATTCAGAAGCAACAATCGTCACAGGAATGGCCAACACATCCTTTGCAATATCATGCAAAATGTGATATTTGATCCTATTCGTCTTCCACCAACATAAGATATCAAAGTAACTTGTATTTCTTGGCAACAAAGACTCTTCTAAATAATAATCCAACTCCGACTTTTCAAGTTCAGTATTAGTATTGGAATCCATGAACATCTCAAATTTATCAGAATAACTACCACGCTTAGGAAGTGGAGGCCTTAAATATGAAGATCGTGAATCTTTCACTTCCTGAGATTGTTTGGATTTCTTCTTGTACTCTTCAACAATTTCATATAACTTTTTCTTTATTTTTTCAATCTCAAATGAAGACATATCACCATAAACAAGAGGATAATAAAATTGAATTGTCTTCATCTTGTACTTCGGAACTAAAATGCTCCCAATTGCCAATAAACAATTCATCATCTCCCAATACTTTTCAAACTTTAATTTCATATTTGTTGCCATTGTATTCACCACATTATCATCCGAAAAAAGCCAATCATCAATTGCCAACTTAATATCACAAATAGTTGAGAAGAAAATATTTATAGTGGGATACTTGGTCCCCGAAAGCAACTCTGTGGAATCATAAAAAATCTCCAATTTAGAAGAAATCTCTCTCACTTTTGACCAATCATCTTCTGTGGGAACTCTTTTATACAAACTCTCACGGTGTTTCAAACGAGCAAACACATCATTATATTCCAATGCAGTGTTAAGCATCAAATATGTAGAGTTCCAACGTGTTTTGCAATCAAGTTCTAATTTTTTAGTGCTTGGAGCCTTCAACTGTCGAGCTATTTCAATAAATTATTCATCTCTTTTCGATGTTGCTGTCAAAAATCCGACACTATATCGAATTGTTTCAATACTACCACTGATTAGTTGTAGTCCATCCCTTACAACCAAATTCAAAATATGAGCAATACACCGCATGTGAAATAATTTACCTTCTAAAATAAGTGAACTCGGAGGAAGCTTATCTAGTTTAAGCTCAATCATAGCATCATTAGTTGTGCAATTATCAATAGTTAAAGTAGATAACTTACGATCCAAATTCCAATCCAAGAGGCAATCAACAAGGGAATTTGCAAGGACCTCAGCAGTATGTAGACACGGCACATATATAAACCTAGTAAAAAAAATATAATATATTTTAACAGTGATAGTAATATTATTAATGGTAAACAAAAGTACAAATTTTAAGAGAGAAGATAAAATTTACCTCATAAGCCGACTTTGTAGTTTCCATGAAGCATCAATGAAGTGTGAAGTGATTGCCTTGAATCCTCTTTTTCGATTATTTGACGTCCATATATCAGTAGTCAATGCAATTCGACTAGCATTTGAATCCAATATTTTCATTGTTTTATCTCTTTCATGCTCAAATATCTTCATGATATCGTTCTTAATTGTGTTCCGAGAAACAACTTTAAATAATGGTTGTAAGGTAGTAAGGTATAAGAGTACCTTCTAAAGCCCACATGATCAACCATAGATAGCGGATACTCATGCAATATAATCATATTCGCAAGCTCTTCCCTCCTGTGATCTTGGTTGAAATGGTATGTCCCAAGCATCATTGTCTCGTCATTGGATTTTGTTGGTTGCAATAGAGATTGTTTTATAGTCTTCTGTTTTTTGTGCAAACATGTTTTTATGTGGTCAAGCAAATGTCTGGTATTATTCTTACTTTCACCACCTAAAGACTTCTTACAATCATTACATATCGCTTTCCATTTTCCTCCAATTAGCTTCCTCTCAAAATGATCCCATGCAGGAGATCTAAATTATCTTTTATTTCCACTATCTGCTCCCATAATTTCAGTATCTAAATTCTCATTTTGAGGTATTTCATTTTCCTCGATCAAAACACTCTCATTTTTCGATGCAAGTTCTTGACTTCCTACAGTTGGAGCAGTCTCAACCTCTTTATCATTAGATTCCATCTGAAATGATATCAAATAATTTGCAAAATAGATGGATAATTATGGATAATTAAAACGAAGAACAAGTTTCACTAAATCCAAAATTCATCGAACAAGTTTTCACTAAAAAAGAACAGTCTAAATCTCTTTATCATTATCTTAAAAAATTTTAAGACAACAAGAAAGTATAAATCAGTCTTAATCAGGTTATAATGAATTCATGTTTTGGGCCTTTAAATAATCCAATTGCCTAACTACAAGTAAGCCCCAAAAATTTCACTTGTTCAATCTTTATTAAACTATAGAGTATTGTCGTATGGATAAATTAGGTGCCGTGCTCTTCTAAAACCCATGGCCACTCGGCCTGCAATTTACACATCAACTTATATCATTAGCCACTAAACCTCTTTATCATTAGATTCCTCTCATTGTGTTAAAAAAGAACAAGTTTTCACTAAATCCAAAATTCATCGAACAAATAGAAACAAAAAATAATAACAATACACACTTAGTTTTCCTAGTACCAAGAAGAACCAGCACATGATGCAAAATAAATTAATTTAAAGGGACCATTCGTTATTTTTTTTAAAAAAAAAAATGGTCCCTTGGAAAATTATAAAATAAACTGCAAAAGATTGAATATTATTTTCGTTTGTCGTGTGTTTGTGCAAAGCTTAATCATTGATAAATACCTTTCTAATGTTGGTTGGCCCTTGAGAGTCGAGAGTGGAACTGGAGTATTAGACTACTGGAGGCGTGAATTGTGAATCGGTGAATGGGAGAATGGGATTTGGGAATTGAGGGGGTTAGGTTAGATATATATATTTTTTATTTTGTATATAATAATAATAATAATAATAATAATAATAATAATTACTAGTATTATTATTAATATTATTAGTATTATTATTCCAACCATGTTCGTTCTCTTTCTTTCTAAACTATGAAGGCCTTAAAAAAACGTTTGAAACAGTAGGGGGCTAAAGTTGTATGAAGTGTCCAGGTCTAATCTTGACCAAAGCAAGGGTGACCTTATCAGGGAGAGATCAAGCATTCCCGGTGGTTATGACTTGACCATGCCCCAGGCCGAGGATCGAGCCCACATCCTCCATTTGCTTTGTTCTTCACCCCCACTTACACTAATAGTGAGTAAATTTAGCTTCGTTAAATTTTAAAAGTTGAGTACCCAATTGAGAAGATAATGTCGGAATTTGAGTTTGAAAAAGAACAATACCAATTTCGACCAGATGATTTTTCTTCACATGTCGCATCAAAGTTTCATAACCGCATCCTTGTTGAAATTTGTAAGTTTTCGAACAATATTTGCATTGGACTTGCATATCACTACTGGGAAGCGTCACATTTTGAAATGTTTGTTGAAGATATCGGATGTCGGGCGAGGTATCGCTTGAGTTTTACTTTTAGGCGCTATCATATTGCTCATACTTTCTTGACTTTGATGATGACGTGTTTGTTGAGCCTCTTGTTCACGTTCTTTAAGTTCCTCATCGGAAAAATCAAGATCATAGCCATCTACATTGAATGAAAGAAAATCGCGATGCTCGAACTTGGGTGACATGCCTTTCCTTTGCCACCCCTATGACTTGATCCGGGTTCGATCATTTGTATAAATATGAAATTGGTAATTATGAAAATAAATCAACAATTGACAATAAACCAATAATTGAAACTTGATATTTTGATAAAAAATCAATCCAGTCCGGGCCTACGGGTTGACAGTTGTACAACAGCCACATCATCGTGATCAACTGCCATAAAATCGTGGCCGTTAATTTCAAATGATTTTTTATTTTAAAAAAATTTACCTGACCTGACTGGTGGACCCTACGGGTCGACAGCGGTAACATAATTGTTATCGTAGATCTTCAACGATCACATCAACCAATCGTGGCCGTTCATTTAAAATATATAAAAAAATTGATCAACCCGCCGGATCGAACTTGTCGAACGAGGAGAGTCGGACTCGAAGAGTCGACGGATTTTACACCAATAAACCGGAACCGGAAAGCTTTAGACGATTTCGATCAGGGTTCTGAGTCAAACCCATTGATCCGGTCGGTTCTGGTCCAGGTCCGTGTTTGGACCGGCCCTTGTCCAATCTACTTAAAAGGTATAAATTAATAATAAAACTTTAAAAAAGGTGTGCAATAAATAACCATCCATCTTTCCGATTCTTCCCTAATTCGCACGTGAGAAATAGCCTGGACTCAAACCCCACAATTGTTAACCTCATTTCACAGACCAATTTCACATCCGCGTACATACCCTTGCTCTTACTCGAAAGCTCGCAAAATCACACAAATCGAATTGACGCTTCTCGTATTATGCTCGTTTCGTTGTGTTAATGCAGATGAAACAATCCGAAGAATAAGGTTTGTGTTTTGTCCTATTATGGAACCATAACTTGTTTTAAAGTTTAGCGATAAAACTCATGCTTTCCACGTTTTCTACAAATATCATGGGGATAAAAATCAGGGAGTGGAGACAGTCTGGTGGGCTTCAACCAGCCATGCGAGGTGTCAGTCAAGCTGTCCATGATCCAATACCCAGTCCTTCCATCTCAGCTTCTCGTAAAAAGCAGAAGATAGCTTCTTCACTACCTTCTCAGTCCTTTGGTGCGCCATCTCCTTCTTTCCACCACAGGTGATGGCTACAGCCAACCAGCCGTCTCCATCAGCTGCGAAGCGTGGGCCCACGATGGGTGCAAAAGGAAAAACGCATAAATCTGTGAGTTTAAGATTCATTATTTTCTCAGTTAAATTCTGCTGCACATCTACTGATACTGATTTTTAGTTACAATTTGTTCTATGGATCAGGTACCAGCCGGGGCATCGTCAATGAACTCCAGCTGGAAGAGGTAAATTTGGTAACCGCATTTCATCTTGGAAGGAAAGTCAGAACCAGATAGCCTGACAATAATAGTTTCTATGAAGCTGTAATAACTAATTATGATCCGGAAAAGGTATATGTAAAAATTTTGTGGTTTGACGACTTAATTATGCTCAGTTTATGCGTAATTTTGTCTGTATGGTTTTCCAGGAGAGACATGCCCTTGTGTATGATATAGGCACTCCACATGAAACATGGGAATGGGTCAACCTGTCAGAGGTAGATGCACTTCTCCTGTTGTATGTCATTTGAAACTAGCAACTAATGGATTGTTAATCCATTTCACTATTTCTTTGCTATGATGTGTTGTGTGTTGACATAAAATATCAATGAATTCAGCACGCACATTTTAGCATTTGGTGGATGTGTTCGCAAGTGCTTCAGTAGTTTCCGTTGTTTTCTATTATTTCTATTAAACCAATGTTCTCTATTCGTTCATAATATTGGTTTAGAAAGACTATTCTAGAATAGGCAGAATTAGAGCAAATGATCAAACAGGTGGAACCTTAGCTTTGCACTAATCTTTCATAGATCGTGTAATGGTCAGATTCTGATCATGGAATCATAAATTTTTAGGTTGCCTTTCAGGTCACGTCTTCAAATGGAATCATGATTGAGAATAATGTGAATGTACACATTCTGAGTTTCACTTCTTGGCATTTGGAATTCTTTTGGATGAAAAAACTTTCCTAGGATATTTTTTTATACATGCGTTTGTTAAAAAAAAGTGGTTAATTAATTTTTTACCAATGTTGTAAATGGCGGGAGGCGGTGGCGGGGCGGTCGGTGACCACTTATCGCCTCGGCCGTCTTGAATTTTTTAAGTAATTTTTTTTATAGATAATCATATATATCACACAATATAATCACAAATAGTCATAATTTTTTATATAAGACGTGTAATTAAATAATGTTTAAATATAAAGAAGCTTCATACAATATAATATAATCTAGATAATGTGCAAATAAATATGTAAACTCCTCATCGGATGCTTTAGGACATGCTTCAACTTGTTCTACATTACTCGCAATATGATGTTTCATCCTATAAACTCTTCCTTTAATAAGCCTCTTACACAACTTGCATGTGATCTAATCCATTTTCTCTTTATCATACAAAAGCCCATATTCCCAAGAAATCCGGTTGTTTATCCTTTTCCTCCATTAATCTTCAAAAATAAATCAATAATAATAGGGAAAAAAATACAAATTTGATTTTGAAATCACAAAATATAAAATATTATAAAAAAAATATGTTAAATAATAAATACACAATGCCTAACCTAAAGCTTCTTGCTGGTGGCGGCGGCGGCGGCGGCAGATAGTTCGTGTGGCGAGCTTAGTGGTTGATAGTGAGAACTAAAAGTTTAAAAAAAAAAAGAAAGTGGAGTATGATTTAAATAACTAGGATTTTGAATTTTAAAATTAATTAACTTTGACTAGGTTTTTAAAATTTTTTGACTACAACTTAAAAATATTGACTACCTCACTTGGACTGCCTGCTCACCGTCTCCACCCACCTCGACCGTCTGCCCACTGTCATATAGCTTGGACCGCCTAAAACAGCCGTCTCATGTGTAGGCGGGGCGATCGAGGTAGGCGGCCATCTCGACCGCCATTTATAACACTACCGCCTAGGCGGCTGCCTTGACCGTCATTTAGAACACTGCTTTTTTAACCTTTTTAAGGTGTATTTAAAAAGCTTAGAATTGAGGTTTGCAACAGGTATATGGTCTGAATTGACTCATGTCATTCCCGTTGAATCCATTAGATTGTTCTAGTCTTTGGCTTCTCCGTTTCTTGGGAATCATGCTAGTGTTAATAATTTTTTACACCATATATTTCTTTCATTCCAATGAAAGGCCATCTTATCTGGGTTGGTGTTGCTTGCATTACTGTGAAGCGCACTTGATTTCTTGAAAAATAATGAGGTGGACATACTTTTAGTGAGCCATCAAAGGATTATTGTTGAGTACTATGTAATGCTAATGCCAAAGATTTTATGTTTTCAAGTGCGTACTCGCCACCAAGTTTTAATGTGCATTGCTATGTAAATTGGCTTGTTGTAGTTACTGATATATGTCTTTGCATTGCAACCAATGGTCTTTGGCATAAGCATTTATAGGAAGGACTTGAAATGTTATATGATGCTTATCGATGTCTTTGCATAAGGTAAATCTTATGTTTGATATGGATCCTTAACTGATCACATAATTCCAATATGAATTGCAACAAAATGTAAAAAGAAAATTGAAACCCAGCTGAGTACTGGTATGCAGTCACTACATGACATATGATCAGTTTTCTTTTTGTGTAGTAGTGCTATATGAGTTATGGGCAGCGCATGGATAATTCAAACAAATATTAATTAAATTAGGGATCATGATGTTCTTTATTTTAGGATTTTGTTTTCTTTATTTTAGGTTTCTAAGCTATGTTTTCATCTGAATAAAAAGATTTGGAGTGAAAATCCATAGGATTCTAAGGGATTTGATTTCCGATTTCATCTTGTATTACTCTATTATTTATACGACAGAATTAGTATGAATTAAATTAATGGAAAAGAATTATTCACAATCTTGTGTTACAAGATCTGAGGTTCTCTCCCAACGACCCTCAAAACCAAGAGATCGAGGTTTTCTTGTAACTAGCCTCAAATTCACAATAGACAGCCCCTGGCAAGATCCATAAATCGGGACCATAACAGCCAGTGCCATGGAACTAAAACTAGTGAAAAAATTCACTGGAAGAAATTAGAAAATAATTTTTTGTTTATGAAACTAAAATGTTCAGTTTGTGGAAAGCAAAAATATCTTTCTTATTTGGTTGTTTCTCCTATGAAGATTTCTCCTGATGAGATACAATGGGACGAAGGTTATGGCGGACCTCGCCATGGGTTGGGTCGACCTGTTGGGAGAGAGAATGTTCCAGGTGCAGGAAGAGGAAGAGGACTAGCAAAAAGTCAATCCAGAAAGGACTTTCCTCCGTCTCAGAATGGCATCGGAATGAAGGCACGAGATGATGTGCAGTTGCTTCAAACTGATACTCTAATTAACGAGGTACAAATCAGTTGCTCACAGTACACATATAAAATGCCTATCAATTGATAGTTGAGATTTGACAGGTGGAGAGCGTTTTTGGTGCTAGTCATCCAGACCCTGTGGAGATGGAGAAAGCAATGAAAGTGCTGAAGGTTATACAGAGCACAGATATCTGCTCTTTTTTTAGCCTAAATTTGAAGCTTTGTTTACATTGGCTTATCGACGCGATCTTTATCCCATCAGGAGCATGAACAGGCACTAACTGATGTCATTGCGAAGCTTGAAGACATGTCTGACGATGAAAGCGGTCTGTTTCTTCGTTAGCCCTCTGTTTTTTCTGGTTTTATCGCTTGACAGTATGATAATTTTTCCCTTGGAGTTGTATACCATACTTGTTTTTGGCTGTTTCACTCCTAATTGAATGGTGTGCTTTTCCCTTGGAGTCCTCATTTCGTAATCTATTCTCTTACAAAAGCTCTATATGTCAATACTTCTCTCGTAGTATTTCTTTTGTGAAGACTTAATTAATCATGATCATGGTTCTCGTGAAAACTTCATTGATGAGTATCCACTTCTCTTTTGGTGATTCTTGTGACAGACTAGGGCCGCCACTTTTTACACGGGCAAGCAAAGAGAGAATAGCGAGACTGAAATGTGATGATGTATTTTGGATGAAAAATGAATGGGAAAGGAGTCAAAGCTTCCATGTGGGGGATGGTGCGGAAAAGGATGTTACTTGAATCGAACAATGACTTCGTTCATGTCAAGAAACTGCATATAGAAAGAGAAGCGATTCATTTTGCCGTATCTGAGTTATAGTCGATATGGTAATATCCATATTTGAGTAAATGGGAATTTCATGGATTGGCTCAACTCTATTTTATAATTCTATATCTTAGTTACCATTTTAGTTCCTTGTACTTGGATTATTATAGTCGACTAATTTAGCACAGGCTCAGTCGTAGTTGGGTGGCTTTTACAATTTTTTTGCCTTTATAAACAAACAGGTTAGTGCTGCTTGTGTAAAATCATCACAGTTTCCTTCTGTGTTATTTTTCTCCTTAATTTTTTTGGTGTCATTTCTTGTGGATATTATTCTTTGTTCAAGTTTTTTCTTGCCTTTTTTTTTACCAATGAGAAAAAATGTAAGATAAAAGATAACTTCTTGGTTTCTTTTAAACTGCTTATGGAGCTCTTTGATATTTGAATTTCAATTGTNTTTCGAAATGTGGTGAAACTTTTTGTTAACTAAACATTATCCTACATCATCTCAAGCAATTGCAGTAGGCATATGCTAATGCTTCGAAGTATTCGATAGAAGAAGAGGATGAAGAAGAATTTGATCATAATGGTTCAAACTTCGACGACGAACTTATAATGAAGAGGGAGGGATGTGAAACCTCTCATATCAATGAGATTGTAATGGTCGAATAATTGTGATTAATGAGTGATGATGAAGGTTTATGATTGATTACGAGTGTGTAAAAGAGTCAATAACGGGGTTGTAATTTCCGAATTCCTAACTCTGTAACTATTGATATGAAACTCATACTAATTAAGAACATCCAAAAAGTCAGTAAAATTTCGTAAGCAACTTACTAGTAGAGAACACGGCGACTCTCAAGAAGTTTTCACGTTCTATATAGCTTCAAACCCTTAATAATATACTACCAACAATAGTATATATGTGAACTTTTGTTTTAAAATTTATCTTATATGTCAAAATCAAAACATATTCACATGCATATTTAAAAGTATAATTTTTTTTGAAAACGATTATTGATTATTGATTGCTAATTTTCATGCACTTAATGACTATGAACCAAATGATAGGAATATGTATTTTGAACTGTACTGATTATTGTTTACAATTGATTATCGATATCACCATTTAGAGGAGTGAAATACAAAAGACTTATTATATTAGTTTAGCCATGAAGAGATCGTTATTTCAGCACACTTGCAAAATATGATTAATGTTATTTTCGATTATTGAATTTTTGACTACTGCTATCCCAAAATTATTTTATTTTATGTCAAAATATATTATTATATATGTTGCTTTTAAAAATTGAGAGGATTCCCGTCCTCACTTGCTGAGTGATGAATATCATTCACTCACTCACCTACTTCCAATTAAGAACAAAAATGAAAAGATCGAGAACGAGATCAAAGATAACCACATTTTTGAAAGGGTAGATATCCGACGTGGGTTTGCTATTGATTGTTAATGAAAGAGTTTTGTTGGAACCTTATTTAATAATATGTTGCATTTTTTTTTTGTTTCTACAGTTATTATATTTGAAATCTTTGAATGTAAAGATATCATTTTATTATTTTTATGGAAATAAAAACGATAAATTGCTCAAAAATCCCCAAAATAAAACAAAAATTTGTTTTCAATCCCTGTGTCAGAAAAAATGTGTTTGAACTCCCTAGGCAACATGTTTTTTTGGATGAAAATCGGTAAAAAACAATAAAAAAAATATGGTACCGATATATGATATTTGAGTACATATTGTTTCATATGTTGTACTAATATATGATTTTTCAGTACCCAAATATTGCCATCGTGGATGATCAAGCACCTAAGAAAGAATGAGATCCGGTAGAGTTGCCGGAAAGATCAATAATGAGAGGACGAAACAAGAAGTAAGGACTCATGATGATCTACAAGAAGTGCCTATTAATATGTTGTCAAAGCTTGAAGAGCTTGGGAAGCATGACAATCAGTTTAGAGGTCATTGCAATATCATTCAAGTGTTATATGACCAAGAAAAAATCGGTCATCCGCACCCTAGTGCGCAACAACAACACGCTCCAGCACACTAGGCACGCCCCAAAGCCCAAACAAGTGTGCCCCAGCGTGCCCTAACACCCAAACAGACGCGCCCTAGTGCTCTAACCCGTGCGCCCCCTGCTCCACGAGAAGTGCATAAATTCAATATTTTGTGCAAATTAATTAAGGAAAACCCTAGTTTGGAGTTTTAATTGATTTGTTGCCTTTTTTAAACAAAAAAACATCTTGAAACACAATTATTAGAAGATTTTGACAATTATTGATAATTTTTGTGAGTTTTCTCTCAAAACCTATAAGCTTGGCTTTGTTCTTTGAAAAAATCAAACTTATCAAATATTCAATCTTTGTGACGTTTGTCAATTCTTCTTCACACGGATTGTCAAAGAAGAGTTTTTTAAAGGTTCTCTTAAATTTAGTTGTCCCTTTTTGTGTTATTTATCACTAAACCACGTAGTTTAAGGGTGGATATCACATGTTACTTGTTTCAAAGATCGGGACAAACACATACACGAATCCTTTTCTTTTATTAAATTGAAGGCACAATTTAAGTCAAACCATGTTTGCTTTTCATACGTACAAAGATTCATATCATTTGGTACTGCTTATGTTCCTTTTGATTCAAGTATCTCATTTATTATCAATTTGCATTGTTCTATCATTTTTCGTTATTTGTTTCTTGTGTCGCAAGATTTTTATTAAAAATATTGTTTATCTTTTTCATTTGTTCTTGAATCTTGCTATTCTCAAAAATCTTTGAGTTGTTCTTCGTGTTTCTTGTCGCGCATGTTTCATTTTTCTTGTCGTGAAAGTATTGTAAAAAAAACTTGTCGGTAAAAAAAAGTGAGAATTATTTCAAAAAATATATATATATAAAAAAAAGGAGATCGAATTGTTAAAAAAAAAGAAAAGAAAGAAGATACAACATAGTTTTTTAAAAAAATACATATCGTTTTGGTAATGACTAGACTTGTCAAATTAGGTCAGGCCCGTCGGGCCGGCCCGCTTTGCTATAAAAATTGAATGGGTTGGGTTGATAAAATAGCAGTCCGTTTGGAGGTGGGCCAAACAGGCTAAGACCGTTTGGGTTGCGGGCCTAAACGGGACGGGTTGGCCCACAAAATTAGGGTAGAGTTTTATATTTAGTAAGGAATGAGATTCTCCGTTTCTTTGATGTCCTCTTCCTGTTCCAATTGCCTTTAGTTAATTGTATTAATACTAAACTTATACAATATACAGAACTTTAACAGAAGAAATTGACTAACAGCCACTTGCTAATGTAAGGAATCATACGTGAATCAAAACTTATATCCATCCTATTACACGTTTTTTTTTAAACTAAAAAAATAATATATTAGCATCATCAACTAAAATAACAGAATTTTATATTAATATCATTTTATAATATTATCAATAGATAAATTTAATACCTGGACCTGAAAAAAACTCAAACAATCCGACAGAGAAAAAATAATATTATTTTATAATATCATTTTACTGTGATATTGTTTAATATTAATATCATTTTATATTATTGTTTACTGCGATATAATATTAATATCATTTTATAATATCATTTTACTGTGATGATGTTTAGTATTTTTTTCTTAGAAAAAATAAGTGGGTCGGCCCGCCTAACCCGCGGCCCAAGGTGGGTTAGGCTGGGTTGACCATTTAGAGGCCTGCCAAAATGGCAGGCTGGCCCGCCCCGCCAGCCCGTTTTGACATGTCTAATAATGAGCTTACAAGATCACTTGGTCTTCTTCTTCGTTCTTAATATCGATATTCTCGATAATAAGAATAATCTTATTAAAATAATCCATATGTCTTCTTAGATCCCTAACTTCCATAGCAACTCCTTTCTTACCAATTTCTAGAAGGAATTGATCCCCTAGGCTTAATAAAATTGTATTGTGAGCATTTGAATCAATCTCAGCTAGTTTCTTCGAGTTAGAGCCGATGATAATAACTTCTTTATTTATTGCACATGTAAATCCATGATGCACCTGAAAGGGGGTTGTTTAACATAAAAGTGCAGAAACGGTAAACTGTGTGTATCATATTACAGTGTTGTGTGTCGGTGTTGTCAACATCGTGCGGAAAAATTATTTAACACACATGTAAACTTTAATAACCAGAATAAGACAAATTAAATTATGTACAAGTATGCCTCATGAAAAAATTATCACTAGAAAACTTGTAAATTGAAAAAACCAATACTACTGACAATCATAAAAACTATATTCTTTGACAACCCAAAGAAATAAATTACATCTAAAACCAATCAATAAAACCACATATGCAAATCTTATGTCGCATCAAATAAAGACCGTCGAGACTCTTCAAGCAACACTCCACACGAGTGTTATCCTTCGAGTGTCCTCAACACGGATCAGCAACACAACAAAGTGATAACTCGATCATACAAAAGTTTCTCATCAAAATAAGCTCGGCTCTCGTATTTTTTCTGTGCAAGAACACCGTTCCGTGCGTCCCTCAAACTCTCTATATGTATCCTTTGTTTGACTTCCTCTACATTCCATACAAGAGTCCTATAATATAAACATGAGAGTTTAGGAAAGAACTCTTTAAACAAGGATAACATATCTTTGAGATAAATACTAAATTAAAAACAAATCCTTTAATTTTTAGGGATAAATCAAGCAAAATCTTAAAATCTAGAAAGACAAAACTTTAAATAGATACTATCAATATCAAAAAATAATTAAGGAATAAAATATTCATTTCAATCTCCTCCTTTTTGCCTTTCTAGACAAAACATCCAAAAATGATAATCTTGGTCATTTCTGCATTCAGTTAAGCTCCCCCTGAGTTAGAGTGTATCTCCTCTTGAGTTTAAATTCATCTATCCCTGAGTTAGACGTGTTAAAGCATTGGTGTTGTTGACAATGTTGTCAACACCAACTTTAGAACACATGAAAATATAAGAAGAAATACGAACGAAAAATTCATTAAAACACAAACAGATATAAGAGAAAACCGACAAAAAAGCAAAAAACATCATTACAGACTACAGATCATAATTATTTATTCTTTATCTTCTTATGTGTCTGTAAGCTCATCAGTCTCAGCTCCTCCAGATGCTTCAGTTCCTCCAGATGCATCGGCAGCTTTGGCATCATCCATTTTCTGTGTCAAGGTCTTCTTCTGCTCCCTTTTTTTGGCCAGAATATAGGCCAACTTCCCACAGTAGCCTATAGTTAGCCACCTACTCTTCGTAGTAGACAATGAGATCTTTGGCCTGTTGGATCTGTTGTAGACCAAAGTCAATTTGTGCCTATAGATGAGAGGCAGAGAGCATGACAAAGCCTTCGGGAGTTGAAGAGGATGTGGACGCCATGTTGTCAACACCAGTGGCAACACCAGTCGGTGACCAAGAGAGGTCCAGTTTCCTGTTAACCTTGAAATAGGCAGGAGAGATTTTGAGGGTTTCTCCTATATCATATATGCCATCATCCTCTTCTTTGAGGAATCCCTGTGACTCTAGTATCCCAAAGATCTGGTAGATTTCAGACCTCTTTTTGCAAATTGTAGGACCGTGTTGAATACCAGCTGTCCAAAATTAAAGGGGCGACCAGTACCAAAACAAGGTGATGGCCTGTGGTCGGGTAACACTGTGGTATTTGAAGAAGGGGTTTGATGGATCGTGTGTTCGGCACCTTTAAGGTTCTTTCAAAACAATAAATCAATGAGCTGCAACATCTCGTGTTCTAAAATGTTTACACCGAAGAATTATATCATATTTGGTATTAAATCAAGCGGAAAATACTTGAAGTAATCCTTCGTTAAAAAAACTGTTAGATTTTATATCAAGTGCAACCGAATAACTGAAATACGAGAAATCATTTAGAGCTTATATCAGTTCAGTTATGGACAGAACTGAGCTGGTCAAAACAATTAAGAACAAAAACAAACAGTTAAATAGAAATAACACAAGATATGTTTATGGATGTTCGGAGACTTCAACTGCTCCTACGTCAGTCACCCCTTGTATCACATTGGGTAGGATCTACTAGAAGATTTGATCTATACAGTTGATTTGTACAAACCCACTCAGCTTAGAACTTACCCTACTGCTTAACTGAACTCCTAGCCTAGACTGAAGGTAGCACCTTCCAGACAACACTTGTTTAACATCTGTGTGTCAACGACTACATATACAAGTTTTACGTCTTTGTGCAAGACTCACTCAGCTATTCAATAAGCTCAACTCTCTGATAAATGTGAGTGATTGTGTGTGTGTTGGCGAGAACTGAACAATGAATACCTCACGAAGGTTTTTGCACACACTGAGGGAAATAGAGCTTCTATACTAAGCTGATATAACTTTGAAGTGTTTCTTCTCTTATTCACACACACTTGTTCTTGTTATTGGTCTTCACTGATCTTTTATTTATAGGCGGAAAACTGATGTACATTGAGATTCAATAATTGTATCCGTTGCAGCTTGAATGCTTTCCTTGAAATTTGTGTCTCGACTTTTCCTACATCTATCCTGGAACATTTTGTTTTTAAGTGTTGCTATAACGTCCATTATTGTACCTTGATCATATTGTTGCTTTTGTATCGTTGTGCATAGCTGGAATCCACTTAGGTAGGCTTGTCTTGATCTGTAACTGATTGATTCATAACTGATGCTCCTAATTGAACATCTGAACTGATCTTCAGTTGGGCTGGTGAAATCAGTTGACTCGTCAGTTGAACTGATTTCACTCTTTCAGTTGAACACTCTTTCAGTTGAACTGGTCAGCTGGGCTCTTCATCAGTAGAGCACTTCATCAGCTGATCGAGCTTCTGAAGTTCTTCTGTTGAACTGCCTGTCAGCTGGACAACCAGTTGAACTGGTATTTGATATTTCAGTTGGACTAATTCAGTTTGGGCAATCAATTAGAACTTTTAGTTTGCTTCTAGAAAACTTCAATTTTGCCTCAATAACTGATCAATTCGAAGTCTGATCAGTTTCAGCTTCCCGCGCACTTCGATAAATCATTAGAAACAAAATAACAAGTTTTGTTAACATCAAAATAAAGATTGCGAACATGAAATATTCCAACAGGGTCCAATTCCGAATGGTTGTCTTGTGCAAGATAGAGCAAAAAGACGTTAGGTTCGTTGCGGCGAGGCATTTGGGGATACTCCGAAACTGAGTGATTAGACCACCAGTGAGGATGGATGTGATAGTGTCAATATCAGGAGCATCATCTTCCTCGTCTTCAGTCGAGGTGTTATAGAACTCATGGATGGCATATGGCGAGAAATCATAGATGGTGTCTCGCACAAACAAGCGCCCATACATGGCAAAGCTCCCATCGCTGATGCAAAAGACAAGATTACAGTAGAATTCTAGTATTGGGCTTCTCACGTAGGGCAGCACAGAGTCCGCTGTTGCGCTCAGCCCACGAGCTCGAAAAGAATGCAATTAGGTTTTGCCTTGTGTGAGCCTCGATGTCAATATTCTTTTCTTCAATAAACTATCTGTGATCATAGATTGACCATCGAGACATGGCCGACTCAGAGTAGAACTTGTTGGAAAAAGAGATAGTTAGATCATATTCTTCAGATTATGTGTTGTCCGGAGTGTCGACAACACCTAGCTCAGCACCAGCAACATCGGCAGCAGCCTCAAATTCTTCAGCAGAACTGTCTTCAGACTATCCTATATCAGTCGGTTCTTCGGAATCAAAGTTGGGGTTAGAAGATGAAACACTTGATGAATCAGGGCGATTGTCCTAGAATTCCTAAAGCATCTCTTCATCATGTTTTTCATCGGCCAGAGTGTATTTCTTCAAAATTCGCTCCTCCTTTAGGCCATCAAGTATCTCAGTGATAAACATAAAAAATTATACATTAATTAAATGTTTTATAATATAAATTTATAGATTTTGTTTTATTAAAGGTTTAAATATTATATGTTTTATAATAAATTGTATAAAATATAAGTTGTTGTGTAATTATAAGTTTTTACTATTTTTACATGTTCGATAAAACAAGAATAACATTGGCGTGACAAATGAGATTAAGATGATTCTTGGACCTGTAGAAAGTTGATGTTAATATCTACAATATTGGTGGCTAGCATGACATAAAAATCCTCACACAATTATGATCAAATTAAGCAACAAATAAAGTTATCAAAGGAGTGACAGTTTTACCATGCTCTAGCATTTTGACCATATCTCTCAAATTACTTGGTCAAATGGTAAAAAAAAAAAAATACAACAATTCAAACAACTCAATTATCTACATGTTTTGTTTTATGTGGAAAAGAAAATTCGGATGGGAAGATTTTCAAAAGTGATGTGTATGATGACATAATTTCTTAATACACCAATGAAGACTTACGTGCAAAAAAATAATATTTTATTTGTTGTTGTCTCCTCTAATTTGGCTATAAATAGGGGTACATTGTACTGTATTGAAATATCCCTTATTTTATGAACAAATTCTCGAGTTCATAAAATTTCTCTCTTTGTTTTTCCTTTATTTTTTCATTTAAATATAATTAGCATGTTAATTTCATATTCAAAGTTTAATACTTTGAATAATGAGTAACTAACTTCCCAAAGTTGAAATAAAAAGTTGAAACTCTTGGTTTGATAATAAGGTTATTAAAAGGTAATAATCTATGTTTTATATTATTTAATCATTATTTATTGTTTATGTTATATTTATTTTTTTAAGCATTATTATACTCTACTTATAAGTAGGAGTTTTGATTTATTGTTGCTATATGTTACACTAAATTCTTGGAACCATTTAAATGTTAGTTTTATATTACCAACTATTTAAAGTGGATGCCTTGATTTATTATATATGAATATATCATAATATTAATTTCTTGGTACCATTTAAATGTTAGTTTGGTATTACCAATCATTTAAAGTTGGAACCTTGATTTAGTGTTTACAAATATATATATAGCACAATAAATACTTGACAACATTTATAAGTTTTGGTATATATTATATACTTATAAGATAATAATATATAACATTATATAAATATGATTATTTAATATATTGGAACAATTTTATTAAGTGGATTTCAATAATGTTCATTAATGTTAACTTTATTAAAATACCAAGAGTGGATCATCTAATCTCAACTACTTAAATTAAAATTTGAACAATTAAAAATTACCAATTAAAAATTCAAACAATTAAAAGGAAAAAAACAAAACAAAACAAAAGGACATTGTAGTGGACTTGTAACTACCTTAGCTTCCTTTTGGATACGATATTCGGACTCATCGAATTATACTACTTGTGGACAACCTGCTCTTGGGAGTGCAACAATCAAAGTCGCATCAAGTTTTTGGCGCTGTTGCCGGAGAAGTATAATTTAATTTCAATTCTATTTAATTTTGTTTATAGTTTTTTTTTAATTTTTATTTATTTTGTGTTTTTTTCTTATTTTTCTTTTGCATTTGCATGAGCATTTGGTCACGTACACTTAGTGGTCGACTCATTTGAAATAACCATTTATTTTCACAAAACATGGCGGAAGAACCCATCCAAGAAATTGAAGATGAAATTCAATCTCAACATGATCATGATAGACGAAGAACACTTAGAGATAACATGAATCCTACACTTACTAGTGCACCGTCATGTCTAGTTTTTCCCCCTGATGCATCTCATTTCAATTTTATTCCTGGTATTATCTAACCTTTACCCAACTTTCATGGCTTAGATTCTGAAAATCCATACATGCATTTACGTGAGTTTGAAGAAGTGTGCAACATATATAATGATCTAAATTGTAGCATGAACACCATTCGACTTATGCTTTTCCTTTTTCTTTAAAAGATAAAGCTAAAACTTGCCTACAAAATCTTATATCGGGATCCATTCGAACTTGGGATGAATTGCAAAAACAATTTTTGAAAAAGTTTTTTTCCATCTTATAGAACAAATTCTATCAAAAGGCAAATCATCACTTTCACTTAAAAACAAGGAGAAACTTTTTATCAGTGATGGGATAGATATAAAGAATTGCTTAAACTTTGTGCACATCATGGTTTTGAAATTGGGAGAGTTGTTTCTCAATTTTATGAAGGCTTAACACATAAAGATATTGAAATGGTTGGATTTATGTGTAATGGAACTTTTGAAGATAAAGATCCAAACGAGGCAATTGAGTATCTCGATTCATTAGCTAAAAATGCTCAAAATTGGTACACTATAGGTACAATTGAACCATCAAACAAGATTCAATCTCCCACATCTGGTGGAGGTATGTACACCCTCAAAGATGAACATGATCTTCAAGCCAGATTGACCTCCTTGGCAAGAAAATTTGAGGCACTTGAATTGAAAAATAATGCTCAATTATAATCTGTTCAAGAAATTGCGTGTCACATTTGTGATACAAGTAATCATTCTACAAAAGATTGTCCCACTTTGGCCTCTTTTAAATAATGTCTCCATGAACAAGTAAATGTTTTGAACAATTTCAAAATGCCAAATTTTGAACCATTTTCTCAAAGTTACAATCCATGTTGGTGAAATCATCCAAATTTTAGTTGGAAGAATGATAATGTTGCACAATTTTCACAATCACATTTCCAAAATCAACAAAATTTTCAAAATTATGCACCTTATGTTCCTCCACCTAAAAGGAATTTGGAATATACATTGAATTCTTTCATTGCAAAGCAAGAGTTTATCAATACTCAAACTGCTCAAACCATGACATATTTGAAAGATACTCTTGCTAAATTCGCATATGCACTTAATGTTCATGAAAAAGGTAAATTTCCTTCACAACCACAACCTAATCCCAAGGATCATCATTCACAAACTGGAACTTCTGGAACTCAACCGATGGATCAGGTAAAATCTGTTATTATCCTTCGCAGTGGTAAGGTTGTGGAAAAATCCTTTCTTGAACCTTGTGAAGATGATGATAAATCAACTCCAAAGGGTAAGGAAGTGGAACCCATAACTTACGAAGAGGATATTCAACAGACAGTGCCACCACCATTCTCTCATGCATTGAAAAATACAAAAAAATCAAATTTGAATTCTGATATATATGATATTTTTAAACAAGTAAAAAAGTAAATATTCCTTTATTAGATGCAACAAAGCAGGTACCATCATATGCCAAATTTTTGAAAGACTTGTGCACTGTGAAAAGAAAATTGAATGTGAAAAAGAAAACATTTTTAGCCAAACAAGTAAGTGCAATCATTCAAAATAATAGTACTTTGAAATACAAAGACCCTGGTTGTCATACTATTTCATGTATTATTGGAGAACGAAAGATTAAGAAAGCCTTGCTTGATCTTGGAGCTAGTGTGAATTTACTTTCATATTCAGTTTATCAAGAATTCAATCTAGGCGAGTTAAAACCTACTTCGGTAACATTTTTACTTGCTGATAGATCTTTTAAAGTGCCAAGAGGTATGGTAGAAGACGTGTTGGTCCAAGTTGATAACTTTGTATATCCTGTCGATTTCATAGTTTTAGATACACAACATATTGAAGCTTGTAATGCAATTCCTGTAATTTTGGATCATCCATTTGTAGCAACTTCTAATGCTCTAATAAATTGCAGGAATGGAATAATGAAGTTGTCATTTGGTAACAATTTTGTTTTTGATCTTTGTAAGCAACCACATGACAAAGGAGATGAAAGTGAAGATGCGGGTCTTATTGAAACTCTTGTGGAAGAAAACATTCAAGAAGGGAGTACAAAATTCACTTAGAAGAAAATGCTAAAACATCTCAACAACCACAAAGGAGATTAAATCCACACATGAAAGATGTAGTGAAAACTGAAGTTCTCAAACTACTTGATGTTGGGATTATCTACCATATTTCTGATAATAAGTGGGTAAGCCCAACACAAGTAGTTCCAAAAATATCTGGCAGCACAATGATAAAAAATGAAAAAGGTGAATTGTTAACAAGTCGAGTCCCATCTAGTTGGCGGATTTGTATTGATTATAGAAAACTAAATGACGCCACTAGAAAATATCATTTTCCATTACCATTTTTGGATCAAATTTTAGAAAGAGTAGCAGGTCATCCCTAGTACTACTTTCTTGATGGATATTCAGGCTATTATCAAACTTTCATTGCACTCGAAGACCAAGATAAAACTACCTTCACATGTCTTTTTGGAACTTTTGCATTCAGAAGGATGTCATTTGGTTTATGCAATGCCCCAACAACATTTCAAAGATGCATGCTAAGCATTTTTAGTGACATGGTTGAAAATTGTTTTGAGATTTTCATGGATGATTTAACTGTTTTTGGGAATACATTTGATAATTGTCTTGAAAATTTGGAAAAAGTTTTAAAAAGATGCGAGGAAAAAGGTCTTATTGTAAATTGGGAAAAATGTCATTACATGATTACTTCTGGGATTGTTTTAGGATATGTTGTGTCACCTCATGGAATTGAAGTTGATAAAGCAAAAATTGATGTTATTGCCAATTTACCCCCTCCAAAAACTATTAAAGAAATTCGCTCATTTTTGAGACATGCTGGATTTTATAGGAGGTTTATAAAGGACTTTAGTTTAATCTCTAAGCCTATTTGTAACCTCTTAACAAAAGACACTTC
Source organism: Primulina huaijiensis (assembly GCF_012295235.1). Lineage (NCBI taxonomy): Eukaryota > Viridiplantae > Streptophyta > Magnoliopsida > Lamiales > Gesneriaceae > Primulina > Primulina huaijiensis. The sequence goes on from NC_133316.1 coordinate 5,434,403, forward strand.
ATTTGAGTGGACTCAAGAATGTCAAAATGCTTTTGATAAAATCATTCGACGTATAACATCAGCTCCTATCACGCAACCTCCTGATTGGTCTTTAACATTTGAAATCATGTGCGACGCGAGTGATTATGCAGTCGGTGCATTATTGGATCAAAGAAGAAACGATAAGTCTTATGTGATATATTATACAAGTAGAACTTTAAACAATACTCAAATGAATTACTCCACAACTGAAAAAGAACTATTTGCTATAATATTCGCATTAGATAAATTTCGTTCTTATTTGATTGGATCAACGACTATTGTGTTTACTGATCATTCTGCAATTTGATATTTATTGACCAAACAGGATGCAAAGCCACGACTGATAAGATGGATTTTGTTGCTCCAAGAATTTGACATTGTGATCAAAGATAAAAAAAAAGAACCGAAAATGTCGTAGCTGATAATTTATCGAGACTAGCAACAGGATCATCTTGCGAAATGACACCAATTGATGATAATTTTCCTGATGAACATCTATTTTCAGTTACTATTACACCTTGGTTTGCTAACATAGTAAATTTTTTTGTGACAGGAAAAATGCCACCGCAATGGAGTTCCCAAGATAAAAGAAAATTTTTGAATGAGGTAAAAAAAACTTTTTTTGGGATGATCCGTATCTGTTCAAGTATTTTCCAGATCAAATTTTTCGACGTTGAATACCCGAGAATGTGGTAAGTAGTGTCATTAAAGTTTGTCATTCAAAACCATTGGCCCACTTTATTTAAAGACGCCCACGAAATCTGCAAGATCTCTGAAAATTGTCAAAAATTGGGTGCGATTTCAAAAAAAAACATGATGTCTTTGAATCATATCATTGAAATTGAAATATTTGACTTTTGGGGAATTGATTTTATGGGACCTTTTCTACCTTCATTTGGATACTTGTATATTTTAGTTGCAGTTGATTATGTTTCCAAATGGATAGAGACAATTCCAAGTCGAACAAATGATCATAAAATCGTCATCAAATTTTTGAAAGAAAATATTTTTTGTAGATTTGGAATTTCTCGAGCCATGATAAGTGATGGGAGAACTCACTTTGTTAATAAACCATTTACTTCATTAATGAAAAAATATGGTATTACTCACGAAGTAACTGCTCCTTATCATCCTTAAACAAATGGATAAGTTGAATTAGCTAATAGGGAGATAAAATAAATTTTTGAAAAAATTATTAACCCAAATAGAAAAAATTGGTCTCTGCGACTTAATGATGCACTTTTGGCATATTAAACAACTTTTAAAACATCATTGAATATGTCTCCCTATAGGTTGGTTTACGGAAAAAATTTTCATTTGCCTATCGAATTGGAACATAAAGCTTATTGGGCGATCAAAATTTTTAATTCAAGCATGGATGATGTCAAAAAATTGCGCAAATTGTAACTTAATGAACTTGATGAACTCAGAAATGACGTGTATGAGAATTCAATGATTTATAAAGCAAAAATCAAATCATTTCATGATAGAACAATTCTTAGAAAAATATTTGAGATTGGTAAAAAAGTTTTGCTTTATAATTCTCGACTTCACTTATTCCCAGGAAAATTACGATAAAGATGAACATGCCCATATGTTGTAAAACATGTGTATCCTTATGGAGCTATGGACATTGAAAATCCTAAAAATGGTGATATTTTTAAAGTAACTGGACAAAAGTTTAAACCATTTTTAGAAAATGAAATCTTTCCAGAAGAGTTTATTTCCCTTTCCGATCATTGAGTTTTTGTGTTGCATTTAATTTTTTTTGTTTTTATTTGAGGTTTTCTTAATCTTTTTATTTTCCCGGTTAAATGGAGGATAACGGTACTTCGTGACTCTCATAGTCGGTTAAATCAGTTTCCCACAATTGCTGATACAAAAATAAAAAAAATAAAAGATCATTTATTTTTTTTCAAAATGGATGAAATTTTCTCAAAAATTTGTAAATATTTTCCCTCTATTTCTAAAAATGTTCTAAGACAAATTTATGCAGGTAGGTGTGAAAAATTGAGATTACTAATGCAAAAAAGAATTTTAGAAGATATTCGTCTTGTAATAGAAGCTAAGGTCCGATTACGAGGAGAAGTTCCACAATCATTGCTCATTTGGTATTTGCCTGGATTAGGAAAAAGCACTTATGCGAAAAAATGAAGGGCCAAAAGGTTAGGAGTTTGTCATAAGTGTGCAAGATTGACTTGTAACAAACGATGTAGATCTTTAGGATGTGTTTCCAATAACAGAGAAAATAAAATTGGTTTAATTAAGAATGGGCTGAGTAAGGAGTCTTTAGATAACATCTTATTTACTCTTGAGACGCATTCTAGTGGACACGTGCATATTGAACTTCTCCATTTATGGAAACAATTTTAAGATGAGCGTCATCATAATAGTCTTGAGAATCTGACTAAAAAATACCATGTTTGCCAATTTATAAGAAAATTGGATGGGAAGCATATCCTCGACTCATAGAAGGCGTTGAAACCGTTTCTGGACTTAAAACCAGAGGAAAATTGTGAGCCACAATCACACTACTGTCTATATGCATCTGTGTGATTATTGTTTTTACTGTTTATTCTTCTTATAGTTGTGTCTCATAGTTTTGTCATGATAACATATTACCCTACCCCTATAAAATCTCTCATCTTTCTCTCTATTTTCGCATAACAAAAAGAAAGTAAAAACATGGATGGATCCTCTGCACAAACATTGAAAAATATTTGTGTATTTTGTGGGTCGAGTCCTGGAAAAAATGAAGTGTTTGTAGAAGTAGCCGATAATCTTGGAAAGATGTTGGCTGAGAGAAAAATTCACTTGGTGTATGGGGGAGGTAATATTGGGTTAATGGGATCTGTTTCAACATCTGCTCATCTTGGAGGTAGTCAGGTTTTGGGTATTATTCCTATAGCCTTTAGCTGAAGGAAATATTACATGTGTTACGATTGGAGAGGAATTAAAAGTTTCTTCTATGTATGAAAAAATCACCAAAATGATTGAAAATTCTGATGCTTTTATCGCATTACCAGGTGTTTTTGGTACATTAGAAGAAATTTTTCACACTACTTCTTGAGCACAACTTAATATCCATAATAAACATGTGGGCTTGTTGAATATCAATAATTATTATGATTGTTTGTTGAAATTTCTTGATAAAGCTGTGGAACAAAATTTCATTTCAGAAAATTCACGACGGATGCTCATCTCTGCTTCGACTGCCGACCAATTAATTGATGATTTGGAAACTTTTGTTCATAAGCCTGATTCGATGATAACAAAGTTCAATTGGTAGCAATTAAGCAGTAAGAAAAGAAATTTGGATCATTGATTCAAAAGTCGTAGATTGATTTGTGTTTGTTTCAGTTTGTTATCTTCAATAAAATTTCAGGTGATATCTCTTTCATTATTTACTATTTATTAGTAGTTATTTTGACGTTAGGGACAATGTCATATTCTGATTGGGGGGAGAACAAACCTATATAAAAAAACTTTAAAAAAATTTACAAAAATATATTTATAAAAAAATATTATTTTAAAATAAAACCATGTTTATTGTTTGTATCTTAGTAATTTTTGCAAAAGTATCATACATTACATGTTTGAAAGGTTTAAATTAGAAAATGTATTAATCTATCTAAGGATATTTAAATTTTTATTTGAAAAAAGTCAATTTTAATATTCTGATCATTATAAAAATATGATTTATGAAATTTTTTTGAGTGATTAACCATTGTGATAAGATCAGGTATTAAAGTATAAGGCCAAGATATACCTTATAAGAATGCCTAAATTTTAAACTTACACATATTTTGTGAGTGAGTGGAGAGGACTAAGAAAACAACTTTCGAGCCTTTATTGATCATTAGAGAGGCTATCTATTGTTTAGATATTGAATTCTTATTTTGAAGAAAAAAATAGATATTTCTTGAAAGTAAAAAAACAGAGAAAAAAAAAAGATGTTGAAGATCTATGTAATTTTAAAATTATATGTTACGACTCAATTATCTCTCATAAAAAAAAATATAAAGAGAGAAATATATTGTACAAATTAAATAAATATGTGGTAAAAGAGCATAAACTTAGTCTTATTCCATGATGTTATGAAGAAAAAAAAGATCA
>NC_133316.1:5801550-5807543 GCF_012295235.1 Primulina huaijiensis
AAAATTTTCCTAAAACATGATAAGATATGACAAGTTTATGGCCCTGATGCGGTGGGTAATAATAACCGATATATGGCCTCACCCCTTAGAGGAATTACATATAGGGGACTGATCAGTAACACCATGGATAATAAGATGAAATAACAGTGCAATACGAATAATATATGATATGTCTATATGCATATGATAAGTTATGATCATTGTTAATATCATGTCCTGATTTTGTTATGAATTATTATTGTGACATGAAATTCATTTAATATTTACATAAATATATATAAGTTATGTCGTGTCTATCATTTTTTCTATTTATTGTTCCGACGTTTGTTGAGACACGGAAAATTTCGAATTGTTAAGATCTATATATGTATATCCTTGTGTTATTGTGATCGATCGTCCCCCACTTGCTGAGTATTTCGCAAAATATTCACCCTTACACCTCTCACTCCCAGATAAGAATGAAAAACAAGTTGAAGAAGAAGAGCAAATGCATTTCTGGGGATGGTAACAAGGTTTCAGTTGATCAAGACATACTTTGAAATTTGGATATCTTTTATTTTTACGTTGTTCGCTTCCGCACTCGTTTGTTAAGTTGATTACGTTGTAAAGACAATGTATGTTTTATGAAAAAGACTGGTTTGGTTGTACACTGTACTACGAGGCTTGTTGATTTACGATTGAATAATTGTAAAACAATGCCGGATGTCAACTCACCCCGGTACCGGGACGTGACAGATTGTGTGTGAGGAATTTTTCCTTTACAGTGTACATCTCAAATGTATCCTCACACAAGGGCTTGTGCTCTCAACTAGCTGATATATCCATGCTAACTGCTCATGCTTTGAATCCCCTTCAAAAGCTCTTGTTTGATCTTCAATATGTTGTATTTATAAGCCCCAACAATGATATATACGTTAGACACAAGAATATGACCGTTTGGATAGCTTCTGTACTGTTTCTGAAATTGCAACGGTCAAATTCGTCTTGTTGGACAATTTCTCGATTGGTCAACTTTGGTCAACTCAACTGGTCATTAAATTCAACTTGTCAGTAGTTGGTTCAGTTCAGTTCAGTTGGTCAGCTGATGGTTTGGTTCAGTTCAACTGGTTCAGTTAGTCTGGTTCAGTTGATCAGCAGCTGGTTCGGTTCAGTTGGTCAGCAGCTGGTTCAGTTCAGTTTCAGCTGGTGTGATGAAATCAGCCGAGCTGATTTCAATTTGTGCAGAACTAGTAGCTTTATCGTCATTTATCAGTATTTTATGCTTCGATTCAGACTTTAACTTCTAAAGATGATTTGTAGATCATTGTCTTATCTTTCCAACACATACTGAATCGCTTCATTTCGATAACCGAGCTGAGAAATATGACAAAAATACCGCAACTACTCAAACCAAACTAATTGTTGTTTTCGTGCAATAAGTTTGGTAATTCAGCGATCCGTTAGACCATGATAACATCCGATTTTGCCCAACTGACGTGAAATACGACTTTTTCCAAATTGAGTTTTCTGATCAGTTTAATTAGCGGATTGTCATTTGAATCATCCAGTTGGGAGATATCATCAAAACACTGAAGCTCGCCAGAAATTCAGTTTGTGCAGAATTCAGTTTCAGTTGTCTTCTTGTTTTAATAACTTCACACTTGAGTAAATATGTTAGAAACACAATAACAAGTTTTGTTAATATCAAAATAAAGATTGCGAACATGAAATGTTCCAACACATGGATAGAAAGAATATGTTTAGAGGATTCTAGAACAGTTAACAGAATTAAATTCTGAGTTTCTTATTAAAAGTTATGAGTTCAACGAAACTTTTCTTAAATGGAAAAAAGCGATTTCGGAGGTCTAAATGAAGGAATTTCACGTTTTCGGATTTTCTACCTATGGAAAAAACTGCGGATAGAAAATATTTTGATTGGAAAATCTTAAGAACCTCGCGGCTCAGATACCACTTAAATGTCACGCCCCGAGACAGGGGTTAGTCGATACCGACGTTGTTCAACAATCACATAATCATCAAACAACAAACCTCGTAGTATAGTATAAACAAAAACCAGTCTATTATTCATAAACCATAAAAATCAATGTCTTTACAACTTAAATAAAAATATGCGGAAGCTTTAAAAACTAAATAATAATAATAATCTTAACTTAAACTAAATCTTGAAAGTTCATCATCCGCAAAACTAGTCTGACTCCTCTTTCTCAAGTTCTTCCTCGGGTTTATATAGGAAAGTGTTGTAAGGAGGTTAAGTATTTTGAGAAATACTCAGCAAGTGGGGTGTCGTTCGAGCACAATATAACAACATGCATAATTTCGAAAATCACATGACTTGCATAACATCATTCATAACACATGCATAACATTGACCAGACACTGAGATTCCTCTACTTTCAATGGTTTACTGATATCATTCCCTAATTTTTACTCCTCTAAGGAGGCGAGGCCATATAGCGATTACATCCCCACCGCGTAAGGGTCATGTCATGGTGGGGATTCTCTCCCATATCCAGTCGAATCCTCACAGTGTCCAAAACCATATGACAACCAACACAAGAATAGAGTAGAAGAAGAACATTTATTCGACCGCATTTTTGAAAAAACGAAATAAATATGCACATACTAAAGTTTAACTTTAAACCAAGCTCACTTACCTTAGACCTGGAAGAAAACATGAAGAATTCGAAAATCATAGAAGAATCATGAAACTGACACTTCGAAAACGCAGCAGTACCATCGCCCAAAAAATCAGTCATCTTGAAAAATTCATTGCACCTTATTGAACCGTTGGATCGGGCTAAAAATTTCACAGCACGTTCACAAGTACGTCAAATAAATTATGAATGGTTGAGATCGGGTTTGGAAGTCGTTTTAACCTGTTCATGGACGAAAAACCGTAGGTATACTGTTCTCGCTAGAATCTGAGCAGTTTTCTTGCGAAGACTATAAACGAAAAACTAACCGTTGGATTTGGCTGAAATTTGGATATGTTATTCAAAACATATGAAAGCAATTCTGAACGGTGAAGATCGGATTCTGAGAAACCGAGCAAGAGAAACAAATTTTTGAACTTCGGACAGAATTTTTATGACTCGTGTAGAATTTTTGAAGAGCAAAATTTCGAAAATTCTTGGAAGAAATTAGAGAGAATTTTCGAAAATTTTGTATAATTGGTGTGAAATTTGAATGGGAGGGTCCTCCTATTTATAGGGGTGAGGTGAAAATCTTACCATAATTCGATTGATATTCTTTCCAAAATTTGGAGATGCTCATTCCATAAATTTCGAGATACTCCCTCCATAAATATTGATATGCTTTTTTGTTGAGAAAAGCTGCTTTGTATGTAATATTTTCTTCCAATTAGATGGATATCCAGCCTTAATTTACTGTGTATCTTGCACTGGATTTCGATATCCATGTATTTATTAGCTTGAAAGATTTTCTGCACACCATGTATTATTTATATTTTCGAATTTTTTATAACTCAAAAATAAATTCTTATACACGTCTATATTTAATTAATTACATGCCCAAAAATTGGGTTCTCACACATGATGCATGGAAGTGAGTTTGGAAGCCATATCAATGTTGTTCAAGTGCTAAATGCTGAAGAAGGCAGTTCTTTCTCGAGAGCACCGTGCTACGCCCAGGCGCACCTCAACGGCATGTTTTTCCTACCTCAGCACTTACCCTACATACCAGCACGCCACAACAGAAGAAATTAGCCTCCCCAACGCGCCTCCTGCACAAACTTTACGAGACCAGCGCGTCACCCGGCCCGGCGCTCCGCAATGCAGAATTAAATAAGGAAACCATAGATTATGAATTTTAATGTATTTTTACATATAAAAAAATTTGTAACTTTTACATGGACAATTACTAAAGATTTTATCGAATTTGTGAGTTTTCTCTCAAAATTTTCAAAGCTTTGCTTTGTACACATAAAAATTAAACTTATCAAAGATTTAATCTTTGTGGCGTTTGTCTATTGTTCTTCACTCAGATTGTCAAAGATGAGTTCTTTAAAGGTTTCTTTGAGATTAGTTGTTATCTTCGTGAATATTTGTTGCTAAGTTTTCGTAGCTTAGAGTTGAAATCACAAATTTTTACTTGTTTCAAAATATCGGGACAACCCAACGTTCTTTATTCATCTAATTGAGAGCATGACTCCGTTTTTGAACGCGTTTGCTTTTCGTATTTGAAGAATCGCATCAACTTGTGTGCCTAACTTATCAATCCGTTGGCACCTAAATATATTCAACTAGTCATGTACACTCAACTCTTAGTATGGAGCTTCCTTCTTACCACAAAAAATATAAGGATATAAAACCGAGCATTTGGTGAAGCGGCAAGTGGTTGGTCCTATAATTGGTATCAACGCCAAAATCTCATATCGATTTTCATTGATTTCAAATAATACAATTATTGAGAGATATTGTAATGATGCAAAATTTCCCTTGTTAGAAGAGTGGTCGGAACGTGAGGGTTGAGTTATTGTATATTTAACTAAAATTTTGAAATTACAATGTTGGCAGCAACTATAACTTTTAATTAAATGACAAACACTTGATCCTACAATATTTTTAAAAATAATCTATTAACTTGTTAATTTTAATATTATTTATAATATTTTTCACAAATTTTCTTAATGTGAAACTTATTATACATAAATTATTATACACACAAAATATACGTACGAGAATTACTAATATTATTTAGTGGAGGTAGTGGTGACAGTGAAATTAAATGAACATCATTTCCTAGGTTTTTTTTTTTTTACATCATTTCCTAGGTTTGGTGCGCCTTGTGGAAAACATTGTACACAACTAATTTATAGTCCCCCCATTTGTCCAATTTAAGTCAATAATAATTTTGTGGCTAAGAGGTTCGAAAACAACATATATTTGAACCTCACTTTCATCACAAATCTTCACGGAAGAGGAAGACAATGATATTCACCATCCATAAGAGACGGCTAATCGAGTGAAATTCAATTATTATCGTATTTCAATTTGTTGGAATATTATGTTATTCGCATCCGTGCACGAGTCTTGTATAAATTTTATATAAAATCGATATAATTAATTAATAGCCTAACGATTATATTATATAAAATATATCTTACCCCGATACAGCGTAACATCGACCTACAAGAGATCACATAATCTATCAACAAAAGTAAGTTAAAACTATAGCATTGCTATTCAAAAGGAAAAGGGATGCAAGTTAATTAGGTTGTGGAATTAACTGCAGAAAAAGTTCATATATTTGGACGTTTTATTAAGAAATTTGATGGATACACAAATGTTCTATGCACACACATTACATCTGTATAAATTAGAGTACTTTTGCATAGATTTTTTGTTATTAAATAATTTTTATGTAAAAAATTAAAGATTATATTAAAAACATTAAAGACTTCAGAAACGAAACTAGATAGTAATCGACATGTACTCTATGTAAACAATGACCCCTCAACTCTCAAATACAGTACATATACTGATTTTTTTTAAGGGGTTTCAAAATCAGACACGACCCATCAACCCGATACAGTTCAAATTGAAAAAAAATCAGGTTTGGATTTGGGGTTTTCGAGTTTGGGTCAGATCAGGTTGAACCTAATAGCTGACCCGAAAAAAATGATCGGTTGGGTTGGGTTCCGGTCAACCCGGATTGACCCGAAAAAATTTAATTTTTTTAAAAAAATATAATTAATAAATATTGCCTACATTTTTATATATTGTATGTCTAAAAAAATATTTATTGTATATTTATATCATAAAGTTCTATAATTTAATATTTATGTTGAACATTTTTTATTTTTTAAACAATTGTTTATTTGATTTAGTAAATATACTTTATTTTTATACAATTAGACTTTCAAATTTAAACCATATATATGATGGATATTTTGTTATTATGTATTTAAATTAAAATATTATTAATTTTTTGAATTTTATTTAATTTTATTTTAAAAAAATTTTAAAAAAATT
>NC_133316.1:5812439-5868622 GCF_012295235.1 Primulina huaijiensis
AAGCTACATCGACTGGAACGAAGAATTGAGGTATGTTGCGACCGGGTAACATACGACAGGTATCTGTATTATACGATATATGTTTGATTGATTGGATTGAGATACATGTCTATATGCCTTATTTGTTGAGTTGATGTGGCATACATGTCATGCACGTTGAGCTATGATCCTTGGATACCCTGATATGATTTGATTTGATTCTGGGGTTTGTGAACACAATGCTATGTTTGGTATTACATGACCCTTAAAGCATAGTCATTTGTGGCCCCGATGATTGATTGAGATTTGGGATTTGATGGCGCTTTGTCGACGCTATCATACGATTATCCCTGATTGAGGCCGGTGTGCCAGCTCGAGCATTGATTTGATAGCGATTCGATTGACTCTGACATGTGCTCAGTGGATGGGCATTTGACCTGATACCTCCACGACATACATGCATTGCATATCATATATCATTGTTTAGATATCTGTGGTATATATTGTGGTTGCTTCAGACTGAGCTTTGCTCACCCCAGATGGGGCTGTTGTTGTCTTTGTATGTGGACAATGACAGGTACTCCAGGATATCAGGAGACCGGAGATGGTACTTCTGGAGGGAGTCACAGTTTGAGTTGAGGTTTCGTGGTCTTTCCCAGTATATATGTTATGTATCTATATACCGGGGTATGTCCCGAGGATATGATTTGTTGTTGTATGAGTTGTTTTGATTATGTGTGGGCATGTTTTATGATGTGAGATGAAATACTATTTTTAGTATTCAAATAGCATATTTTGGGCTCATTGTAAAGAAATTTTAAACTCGTTTTCCGCTGTAATTAATTAACCTTAATCACATTGCATTGTAATAACGATTAGGAGCTAAGGGCCCCACACGGAGTGGTATCAGAGCATAGCGGGGAATGCTCGATTGAGTCTTGTGTACACTTATAGGAACAAATGAATTGTGCGTTTGTGTTTGAATTATTTGTATTACTTGCTCTTATTTGATTTGATTTGAGTAAGTATCTGATGAGATTGATGATATGAGATGGTGATGATGTGAAATTGATATGAAATGTGATATTCATCATTTGATTTGTAGATGGATCCCACAAACGAAACTGTGAGTAGCAGTACTGAGAGAATAGTTGGACAATTTGAAGGGTTGTCCATGGATGTGGTCATGGCTCGATTCCAGGATTTGAAACCACCGAGGTTCTTTGGCACTGAGAGTGCAGAAAGAGCAGAGGCATGGTTAAAGGATATCGAGCACTTGTTTAATATTGTTGAATACTCTAAGGCTCGGCGAATGAAACTTGCTCTCTACAAACTGAAAGACCGAGCAAAATCTTGGTGGTAAGTCGCTGAGATTGGATTAAAAGAGACCGGGATTGAAGTCACCTGGGATGTCTTCAAGGCCCAGTTTTTGGAGCAGTATTCCCCTCCTTCATACTATACTGCCCAAGAGAAGGAACTTAATAGTCTGCAACAGGGAACGATGACTGTTGCGGAATATGCTTCGAAATTTTCGACTTTGTTGAAGTATGCACCCCACGTAGCTGCGAATGCAAAGGTAAAATATAACAGGTTTGTGAACGGCTTACATCCTACGATATATACTTTTGTTGTTTCTTGTTTGCCTACCAGCTACACTAAGACAGTTGAACGAGCAAAGGCAGCTGAAGCTGGGATAAAACGAGGAGGTCCTCGGTACACTCCTCCACCTCCAGTGACAGCTCAGCAGCCTACCTTGCGTCCGAGAGATAGGAAGTTTAAGAAGACTGGTTCCACTGTTTCTTCTTCTTTTTCGAGTTCCAGTAGATCCCAGAGAGGGAGTCCCGTGATTGCTCCTTATTGTAGTTACTGTTGAGGCAAACATACTATCGAGCAGTGTCGAGGTATGTTTGGTACTTGTTATCATTGTGGACAGGAAGGCCATTTCTCTCGTGTATGTCCGAATAGGGGTACGACTTCTGCCCAACCCCAGCCAGGATTTAGAGGTGGCCCCAGTATGATGAGACCTACTGTTCCTGTTCCCTCTTTCCAGCAGGCGAATGTTCCACGATATCGAGGACCGGGTGGTCAGACTGCTCAAGTCCCTCCTCAAGTTCGAGTATATACTATGACTGAGGATCATGCGAAAGAAGCTCCTGGTGGTGTGATTGCAGGTATTTGCATGCTTTGCGATTATCCTGCACGTGTTTTATTTGATACAGGAGCATCTCACTCATTCATATCTCATGCATTTGTTGCATCGTATGATATTATGTGTACTTCGTTGTATGATACATTGTCGATAGCCACGCCAGCAGGAAAGATTATTCTGTCTGAGCAGGTTGTGCATAATTGTGTATTGATATACGAAGACAATGTGTTATATCTGAATTTTATTGTCCTCCCAATGCACGACTTTGATTGTATTGTTGGCATGGATGTCTTGACAACAAATCGAACTACTGTCGATTGTTTTCATGGAGGGATTCGATTTCGACCTATTGATGGACCCAAGTGGAATTTTTATGGCAAGGGTTCTCAAGCCAAAATTCCATTGGTATCCTATCTGGAAATGTCTCGACTTTTGTTTAGCGGGGATGAAGGTTATCTTATCTGCGCTATTGATGTTTCGAAGAAGGAGCCGTCTTTATCTGATATTCCTATTGCAAAAGAATTCTCGGATGTATTTCCCGATGAGATTCCTGATTTTCCTCCTCATCGATAAGTTGAGTTTAGTATTGATCTTGTACCGAGAACTGCGCCTATATCTAAAGCTCCTTATCGCATGACACCTCTTGAATTGAAAGAATTAAAAGAACAATTACAGGATCTTCTCGACAAGGGATATATTCGACCGAGTGTATCACTTTGGGGAGCTCAAGTCTTATTTGTTCGAAAGAAAGATGGTACTATGCGAATGTGTATCAAGTATAGGCAATTGAATCGGACTACTGTGAAAAACAAGTACCCACTTCCTCGTATTGATGATCTCTTTGATCAGCTTCAGGATACTTATGTATACTCAAAGATTGATCTTCGTTCTGGGTATCATCAAGTACGTGTTCGAGAATAAGATGTGCCTAAAACTGCTTTTCGTACCAGGTATGGCCACTATGAATTCTTGGTTATGCCTTTCGGTCTCACGGATGCTCCTGCTGTCTTTATGGATTTAATGAATCCTGTCTTTCGTGATTATCTTGACCGATTCGTTATTGTATTTATCGATGATATTCTTGTATATTCGAAATCGAAAAAGGAGCATGCTGAACATCTGAGACTGGTACTCCAAACTCTTCGTAAGGGACATTTATATGCTAAATTGTCCAAATGCGAATTCTGGATGGATCGAGTGGTATTTTTAAGCCACGTCATCTCGAGACATGGCATATCTGTTGATCTCGCTAAGGTTGAAGCCGTATTGAATTGGCCAAGACCTACGAATGTTCCTGAGATACGTAGCTTCATGTGTTTAGCTGGTTATTATCGTCGTTTTATTGAAGGACTTTCGAAAATAGCTAAACCTATTACTCAACTGACACAGAAGAATCAGCGATTCATTTGGTCAGAGGAATGTGAAGCTAGTTTTCTTGAATTGAAGACGAGATTGACCACAGCACCTGTGCTTACTATTCCCTCAGGTACCGGAGGATTTGTAGTGTGCACAGATGCGTCTGGTAAAGGTTTGGGCTGTGTGCTGATGCAACATGGAAAAGTGATTGCTTATGCGTCTCGTCAATTGAAATCTCATGAAACTCGTTATCCTGTTCATGATCTTGAATTGGCTGTCATTGTGTTTACTTTGAAGATTTGGCGCCATTATTTGTACGGAGAAAAGTTTGTTATTTATTCAGATCATGAGAGTCTGAAATATCTCTTTTCTCAATCTGATTTGAACATGAGGCAACGCAGGTGGATGGATCTCCTGAAAGATTTTGATTGTGAGATTCAATATCACCCTGGATCAGTGAATGTTACTGCGGATGCCCTTAGTCGTAAGGTGCATGATTCTGTGTTAGCTTTTATCAGTGTCGCCAAGGTACATGAGGATATATGTACTTCTGGTTGGACTTTTCACTCGAATTGGAATTCTGTCACTGTCTCAGCATTGCAAATTGAGCCGAACTTGATATAAAAAATACGAAAGGCCCAACGAAGCGATGCTCAGATCCAAAAGTCGAAAGAACTTGTATCTACAGGACATCAGTCTGGATTTCAGATTTCTTCTGATGGTTCTTTACGACTTAATGGTCGGCTGGTAGTCCCTAATGATTCTGATTTGAAATCTGCCCTTCTTCGATAAGCACATTGTAGCAAATACAGTATTCACCCTGGAGGTCGAAAGATGTATTTGACATTGAGACCCCAATTCTGGTGGAGACGTATGAAGAAGGACATTGCTGAGTTTATTTCGAAATGCTTGGTCTGCCAGCAAGTGAAAGCCGAGAGAATGAAACCGGGAGGATTACTCCATAGTCTCGAAATCCCGAAATGGAATTGGAAACATATTGCTAAGGACTTTGTGACTCATTTACCTCGTTCGCCCAAGGGCTATGATGCTATTTGGGTCATTATTGATCGACTTTCGAAATCTGCACAATTTATTCTGTATGAACGGACTTATCCTTATAAGAGAATGGCCCGTTTATACATTGAGAATGTTGTGAGACTGCACGGTGTGTCAGTCTCAATTGTATCTGATCGTGATCCCCTGTTTGCTTCTAAATTCTGGGGTAGTTTTCAAGAAGTTATGGGTACGCGTTTGGCTATGAGTACTGCTTATCATCCTCAAACTGATGGCCAGACTGAGCATACAATTCAAACATTAGAGGAGATGTTACGTGCGATTGTGATGGATTTCAGAATGGGATGGCAAGATGCTTTACCATTGGTGGATTTTTCTTATAATAATAGCTTTCAAACGAGTCTTGGTATGGTACCGTTTGAAGCCTTATATGGGAGACGATGTAGGTCACCGTTATTCTGGGATGAAATTGGTAAAAGACAAGTGACTGGACCTGAAATGATACAGGAAATGAATGATAAGGTTTAGTTGATTCGACAGCGGATGAAAGCCGCTCAGGATCGTCAAACGAGTTATGCGAATAAACGAAGACGATCCTTGGAATTCCAGAAAGGTGATAAAATGTTTTTGAAAATATCTCCCTTTAGAGGCACCATTCGATTTGACATGCGAAAGAAGTTATCTCCTCGATATGTTGGTCCATACGAGATCCTTGATCGAGTTGGGGATCTTGCTTATCGGTTGGCATTGCCACCAACTTTATCTGCCATTCATGATGTATTTCATGTTTCTATGTTGAGAAAGTATGAACCTGATCCATCACATGTACTTGCACCTGATGAGGTGGAACCTGATCCATCACATGTACTTGCACCTGATGAGGTGGAACTTGATCCTTCTCTTTCCTATGTTGAACAACCTGTTTGCATTTTGGATCGGAAGGAGAAAGTATTGCGTAACAAATCGGTTCCGCTAGTTCGAGTGCAATGGACACGACATGGTGTTGAAGAGTCGATGTGGGAGTTGGAGAGCAAAATGCGAGATTCATATCCGCATTTATTTGATTCTATGTCATCTGTTCCATTGTATTCGATGTATAGTGATCCATTTACTGATTTTAGTTTTGATATGTACTATAACTGGTGACATATTATATGTTTGCCAATGTTATGTATATAGAGATGTTTGAGATTTCGAGTACGAAATCTTTTAAGTTGGGGAGAAATGTGAGACCCCGAGATTAAAATAGCTTTGATGGCATTTTGATAAATAAGTTGAAAAATATACAATTTATTTTGATGGTATTTTCGTAAATAAAATGAAAAATAATGAATTAATTTTAAGGGTAAAATGGTAATTAGTGTCATATCTTTTCCATATGAAGTCCAAATGATTTGAGATTTGGATATACCGTAGAAAACTCAAAGATATAGAAATTTCATGTTTTGAGTTTTGAAAAATTGGATTGTTTGACTAGTCCAAAGAGATATACCGACGTTAAAGAGTTAAATAGTATAAATATATTATATTATATTATTTTATTAATATAATATAATATAATATTAAAAAAATTAAAAAAAAGGGATAACTTTCAACTTACGTGAAAGAATGAAAGTTCTCTTTCATTCATTTTGCAGCAGAGAGAGAATTCAGAGAGAAAGGAGTATAAGGTTTGATTTTCTTTTCAATCGTACGACTTATCGATTTATCCAATCGATGAACCGACTTCAGTCCTGGGATCGTTGACACGAGGTCTTCGATTTGAGGTATAAATTTTGTAGTTTTGGTGATGTTTGAAATTCGTCGATTTTTGGAATAAATCCTAAAAATTGTTAAATCATACAGAAATTGAAAATTGTTGAATAGTGTATGATTTTAACGAAGTAGAGAAGATTATAGTGATGTTATTTCGAATTATTCCTAATTTATTATAATTAGGAAATTTTAATCGTTGAATTGAGATTAAAGAATTATTTGTCAGTTATTATTAATTCTGATAAATATATGCGGTAGAATAACCGACAAGAAACTAAGTTTTGAAGTCGGAATTGAATTATGCTATGATTTGAAATTGATATGAATTTTAAAGTTTCAAAAGATATTTGAAACCTCTATTGTTGATATTGAATGAAATTATGGATTGAAAAGAATGTGTTATTGATGTAGATAGAGTTTCTATACTGAAATCTTAAAGCTACATCGATTGGAACGAAGAATTGAGGTATGTTGCGACCGGGTAACATACGACAGGTATCTGTATTATAGGATATATGTTTGATTGATTGGATTGAGATACATGTCTATATGTCTTATTTGTTGAGTTGATGTGGCATACATGACATGCACATTGAGCTATGATCCTTGGATACCCTGATATGATTTGATTTGATTCTGGGGTTTGTGAACACAATGCTATGTTTGATATTACATGACCCTTAAAGCATAGTCATTTGTGGCCCCGATGATTGATTGAGATTTGGGATTTGATGGCGCTTTGGCGACGCTATCATACGATTATCCCTGATTGAGGCCGGTGTGCCAGCTCGAGCATTGATTTGATAGCGATTCGATTGACTCTGACATGTGCTCAGTGAATGGACAGTTGACCTGATACCTCCACGACATACATGCATTGCATATCATATATCGTTGTTTAGATATCTGTGGTATATATTGTGGTTGCTTCAGACTGAGCTTTGCTCACCCCAGATGGGGCTGTTGTTGCCTTTGTATGTGGACAATGACAGGTACTCCAGGATATCAGGAGACCGGAGATGGTACTTCTGGAGGGAGTCACAGTTTGAGTTGAGGTTTCGTGGTCTTTCCCAGTATATATGCTATGTATCTATATACCAGAGTATGTCCCGAGGATATGATTTGTTGTTGTATGAGTTGTTTTGATTATGTGTGGGCATGTTTTATGATGTGAGATGAAATACTATTTTTAGTGTCAAATAGCATATTTTGGGCTCAATGTAAAGAAATTTTAAACTCGTTTTCCGTTGTAATTAATTAACCCTAATCAAATTGCATTGTAATAACGATTAGGAGCTAAGGGCCTCACAAAGCTCTAATGCATGAAACTTTAAATAAAACATAAACTAACTCACAAATCATGAAATCAACATGCATTAAAACCTTAAATACCACTAATCTGAGGCTTGTTTCAATATATATAACTTTCTTAATCATGCATACTAAATATGAAACGTTTACTACTTAAAATACTGTTAGAAATTTTTTATATATATAAAATAATTTTCGAAGATACATTTAAATGCATGCATATAATAACAGCTGTCAATCACACGTTTTTTAAAATAAAAAGATTCCACTACTTGTAAAAATACTGTAGTTAAAAATGAGTCAATCATCAAACCTAGACTATCGTTCAAAATAGTTCAAATAATAAACGTGCAAAATCCTGACAAACCATCAACATAAAAAAAAAAACGAAGTGTAAAAACAATATTCATGCTCCCTCCTAACTCATAAACATAATGTGCGGAAAAAATATGGTCATCGGGTTAGCGTTCGCATATCCAGCTCCGCCTACTCAGTCTTCGGCACCTCCAGTCTCCTCGTCAATATTCTCACCTGCATCATTTACACCTAGTGAGTCTAAAGACTCAACTCACCTGAATCGTTATAACAAGTACATATCCATAACATGCAACAGTGAAAAGTACGGTAATTAACAAACATTTCATGATCTTAAAAACATGAACTTAAACATAGCGTGTCAAAGCATAATGTGTCCATAACATGTCTCATCATATCAACATATACGTGTTCATTTTCTTTAATTGAATTCAGATCATTAGTTGTGACTTTCGTATCAGATCTAATCGATGGATCCATCTATGTATAACCGTGGTACCCGACGACGGGGACATCAGCGACAGTTTTACCCATCCACTGAGCCTTGGCCTTACATGTTCGTGTTCGTGTTCGTATTATTCACAATCAACTCTAATCCTTCAATATCATTATATTCATCACTTATAGAAATCATGCTTATACGTTAATTTCCCTAAAATCAAGCATGCAACGTATTTTTCATATTTCCATAAAAAGTCATGTTCGTAATATCATATACATTTTAAAATGCAATTATAGTTATCAGGGCACTTCCAGGACTGCTAATTCGACCCAGGCGCAAAATGACCATTTTGCCCTTAGAAACCCTAACTTACCATTTTACTCCTGGACCTTGAAATTTCGACCCGAAGTCAACCAAACTCCTTAAAACACTTCAAAGCATAATTATAATCGTTTCCTAGACATAAACTCGAGACCTTTTAATAACTTATACGATTCATTTTAAAACTTGAACCGGGGTCCCGGTTTTAACCCGAATCAACCCGAAACGTAACCAAACTTTTCCAAATTTTAACCACAACTTATTCACACCCTACCAGCCCCTAAACAACGCAATTCCAGCCATTTTGGCACCTTGATTCCTACAAACCCTAATGCACCAAGCCCTCAATATTTCGATCCTAGACCTAACCAACTCGAACCAGCCTTGAACCAACGTCACCTAACAAGATCAGCCCGTGGACACCCTACTGGACCAACCCTAACCATGCCTTCAGCTCCATGCATGCGCATTGTTCGATCTTTCCAAGGAGTGACCGACTAGCCTTGCTCCTTTCCTGACACCTCTACCTCACGTCCAGCTGCTCACGACTCCTTCCCAGACCTGTCACGGATCCAATAGGGTCTGGTTCATAGCTGAAAACAAGCCATGCTCGGCTGCACCAACCTTTTTTCTCGATCTAGCCACAGAAACCCTAGACTCTCAAAACAAAACCGATCGGCCCTCGCCCAAGCCGACCATGTCTCGACTCTAGCACCTTGACACCTTCACTCTCGACATATACAGCCCCCTAGCTTCTAAAATCGGCAGCCCCTTACACAAGAACAACAAAAACGTGTAGGCATATGTCATGTCAAAGCTATGCAAAAACGATACCACATAATAGATCAAATAATTTTTCATGCATAAACACACAAATCAGCATATAGTGAGGTGAATGATGAGAAAAACGAGATTTTGAACGTGTCTTTGCGTTATTACACTCGAAAACCTGGAGATACTCACGTAGAACGTGCATCGGAGAGACGGAGAGGGATTTCTTTGCCAAACCTAGAGGATTTTCGAAGTGGCTGCTGAATTTTTTCGAAAAGGCTACTGGAAATGAGAGGAGGGGGCGGCCGAGTGATGAAGTAGGTTTAGGGTTTTTTTAGTGTAGTGTTTAAGTTATAATATAAGGTTCTAATGGGCCCTTGATTAAAAATAAATGGATAAAAAGGATATTAGGCCCATTAAGAAATAAAATAATCTCATTAAGTCCAAAATCACTCTCGAAAAATATTTCGTTTAGGTATGTTTTTGAAAATATTGCCCGAACCCTCAAAAAGTCCTCCGACTCGCTAAAATTTGCGTACCGGTTTAAAAATATAATCCGACAAGTAAAAATACCCCCATTAAGGCCCAACTTCAAAAATATCCCTTAATTACACCATATATTAAATAATTAAAAATAATTATTTAATAAAAATATTTTTCCTTAATTATCATCGGTCCCCGTTTCTCGTTCGAGCGCGAAAAACTACTGAAAGTCCTAATGCATGAAACTTTAATAAACCAAGAAATAAACCACATATCCATGCAATAATCATGCATTTAATGCTTTAAAATATTTAACACATATTTTAGTAAAACCCTAGATTGCATGCAGTTAGACTAAGTAGTTCGAATTTTTCTAGACCTTACAATTCTTCCCCTTTTAAAAAGAATTTCGTTCTCGAAATTTAAAACGTACCGAATAACTCCGGGTAGCGACTCCTCATCTCGGTCTCGATCTCCCAAGTAGCCTCTTCCTCGGAATGATTCAGCCACTTGACCTCGAATGGTCCTATGATTCTAGGACTGAGTTTGCTTCTTACCGAATCTCACCACACCCTTCATTGGTGCGACCTTCACGAAAACATGATCGCCCATAGCAAACTCTAGATCCATACACTGCTGATCCTCATAACTCTTCTGTCGGCTCTGAGCCTCTTCATTCTGTTCTGAATCTTGACCACTAACTCTACAGTCTGTCTGACAATATCTGGACTCAACTCTGCTCTCTCTCCTTCTTCATCCCAATAAACTGACGACCTACACATCCTCCCGTATAATGCCTCATATGGAGCCATACAGATGGATGATTGATAGCTGTTGTTGTACGTGAACTCCAAGAGAGCTAACTTCGACTCCCAGCTGTCCTGGAAGTCGATCATGCAAGCTCTAAGTAGGTCCTCCAATATCTGAATCGCCCTCTCAAGATGACCGTCATTCTGTGGATGGAAAGTTGTACTGAATAACAACTTGGTACCTAATGCCTGATGCAGACTCTTCCAGAATGCAGACGTGAATCTCGGATCCCTGTCTGACACGATGTACACTGTAATCCCATTCAGTCTGACTATCTCTCTGATATAAGCTCTGCGTACTGAGTCATGGTGAAAGTTTTCCTGATCGATAGAAAGTGTGCTGACTTAGTGAGCCGATCAACTATCACCCAAATGACATTATATCCCCAGTTGTCCTCGAAAGTCTTGTCACGAAATCCATGGTAATGTTCTCCCATTTCCACTCGGGAATAGGGAATGGTCTCAACTTTCCTGCAGGACTCTGATGTTCGGCTTAACCTGCTGACACGTTAAACACTCGGACACGAAACGCAACATATCTCGCTTTATGCCTGGCCACCAATAAAGATTCTGTAGATCCTTATACATATTCGTACTCCCTGGATGAATGGAGTAAGGAGTGATGTAGGCCTCACTCATGATATCTGATCTCAGGGAATCACTGCTAGGAACCTACAGTTGGTCACGATATCTGACTATGTTGTCCTCAACTGTATAGAACCACAAGCCCTTATACTCATCCCTCTATCTCCACTTCTGTAACTGCTCGTCAGAAGTCTGCCCTGCTTGAATCCTGTCCCTCAATGTCGACTGCACTGTCAGGGTAGAAAGACTATGGGCATCGCCCCTGTCATAAACTGCAAGCTCGAACCTCTGAATCTCTGCCTGCAGCGGTCCCCGTAGCGAGAATTGAGTGATCACTGCATTCTTCCTACTCAGGGCATCCGCAACCATATTAACTTTACCCGGATGGTAGCTAATGTCGCAGTTATAATCGTTCACAAGCTCCAGCCATCTCCGCTGTCTCATATTCAACTCTTTCTGCGTGAAGTACTTCAGGCTCTTGTGATCGGTGAAAATCATGCACTTCTCTCCATATAGATAGTGCCTCCATATCTTCAGGGCGAATAATACTGCTGCTAGCTCGAGGTCATGAGTCGGATAATTTTTCTCGTGGACCTTCAACTGTCTGGACGCGTAGGCTATAACTTTGTCATGCTGCATCAGAACTGTGCCCAAACCGATCTTCGAAGCATTTGTATAAATCACAAACTCCCCTTGCCCTGATGGCATAGCTAGGACTGGCGCTGACGTCAATTCATGCTTTAGTCTGTCAAAACTCTCCTGGCACTCTGACCCCCAAACGAATTTGGCATTCTTCTCCATCAAGGCGGTCATAGGTACCTCAATATAACAAAATCCCTGAATAAACTTCCTATAGTACCCAGCCAATCCCAAGAAGCTGCGGATCTCTGTCACACTATTAGGCACTGGCCAATCTCTGACTACCTCAACCTTGCTGGGATCGACCTCAGCTTCATCTCGAGATATGATGTGGCCCAAGAATGCCACTCTGTCTAGCCATAACTCACATTTACTTAACTTGGCATACAACCATCTGTCCGGTAAGGTCTGAAGTACGGTCCTCAAATGCTGGCTATGCTCTTCGAATAGCGCATTCGTCATGAGATCCATAAAGATCGATAGCGCGTTCGTCAGTCCGAAGGGCATCACCATAAACTCATAGTACCCATAACGCGTCTTGAAAGCCGTCTTATGCACGTCAGGCTCTCTCACCTTCAGCTGGTGGTATCTTGATCGGAGATCTATCTTTGAAAATACTGATNGGATATATGTTTGATTGATTGGATTGAGATACATGTCTATATGTCTTATTTGTTGAGTTGATGTGGCATACATGACATGCACATTGAGCTATGATCCTTGGATACCCTGATATGATTTGATTTGATTCTGGGGTTTGTGAACACAATGCTATGTTTGATATTACATGACCCTTAAAGCATAGTCATTTGTGGCCCCGATGATTGATTGAGATTTGGGATTTGATGGCGCTTTGGCGACGCTATCATACGATTATCCCTGATTGAGGCCGGTGTGCCAGCTCGAGCATTGATTTGATAGCGATTCGATTGACTCTGACATGTGCTCAGTGAATGGACAGTTGACCTGATACCTCCACGACATACATGCATTGCATATCATATCTCGTTGTTTAGATATCTGTGGTATATATTGTGGTTGCTTCAGACTGAGCTTTGCTCACCCCAGATGGGGCTGTTGTTGCCTTTGTATGTGGACAATGACAGGTACTCCAGGATATCAGGAGACCGGAGATGGTACTTCTGGAGGGAGTCACAGTTTGAGTTGAGGTTTCGTGGTCTTTCCCAGTATATATGCTATGTATCTATATACCAGAGTATGTCCCGAGGATATGATTTGTTGTTGTATGAGTTGTTTTGATTATGTGTGGGCATGTTTTATGATGTGAGATGAAATACTATTTTTAGTGTCAAATAGCATATTTTGGGCTCAATGTAAAGAAATTTTAAACTCGTTTTCCGTTGTAATTAATTAACCCTAATCAAATTGCATTGTAATAACGATTAGGAGCTAAGGGCCTCACAAAGCTTTAATGCATGAAACTTTAACTAAAACATAAACTAGCTCACAAATCATGAAATCAACATGCATTAAAACCTTAAATACAACTAATCTGAGGCTTGTTTCAATATATATAACTTTCTTAATCATGCATACTAAATATGAAACGTTTACTACTTAAAATACTGTTAGAAATTTTTTATATATATAAAATAATTTACGAAGATACATTTAAATGCATGCATATAATAACAGCGTTCAATCACACGTTTTTTAAAATAAAAAGATTCCACTACTTGTAAAAATACTGTAGTTAAAAATGAGTCAATCATCGAACCTAGACTCTCGTTCAAAATAGTTCAAATAATAAACGTGCAAAATCCTGACAAACCATCAACATAAAAAAAAAAACGAAGTGTAAAAACAATATTCATGCTCCCTCCTAACTCATAAACATAATGTGCGGAAAAAATATGGTCATCGGGTTAGCGTTCGCATATCCAGCTCCGCCTACTCAGTCTTCGGCACCTCCAGTCTCCTCGTCAATATTCTCACCTGCATCATTTACACCTAGTGAGTCTAAAGACTCAACTCACCTGAATCGTTATAACAAGTACATATCCATAACATGCAACAGTGAAAAGTACGGTAATTAACAAACATTTCATGATCTTAAAAACATGAACTTAAACATAGCGTGTCAAAGCATAATGTGTCCATAACATGTCTCATCATATCAACATATACGTGTTCATTTTCTTTAATTGAATTCAGATCATTAGTTGTGACTTTCGTATCAGATCTAATCGATGGATCCATCTATGTATAACCGTGGTACCCGACGACGGGGACATCAGCGACAGTTTTACCCATCCACTGAGCCTTGGCCTTACATGTTCGTGTTCGTGTTCGTATTATTCACAATCAACTCTAATCCTTCAATATCATTATATTCATCACTTATAGAAATCATGCTTATACGTTAATTTCCCTAAAATCAAGCATGCAACGTATTTTTCATATTTCCATAAAAAGTCATGTTCGTAATATCATATACATTTTAAAATGCAATTATAGTTATCAGGGCACTTCCAGGACTGCTAATTCGACCCAGGCGCAAAATGACCATTTTGCCCTTAGAAACCCTAACTTACCATTTTACTCCTGGACCTTGAAATTTCGACCCGAAGTCAACCAAACTCCTTAAAACACTTCAAAGCATAATTATAATCGTTTCCTAGACATAAACTCGAGACCTTTTAATAACTTATACGATTCATTTTAAAACTTGAACCGGGGTCCCGGTTTTAACCCGAATCAACCCGAAACGTAACCAAACTTTTCCAAATTTTAACCACAACTTATTCACACCCTACCAGCCCCTAAACAACGCAATTCCAGCCATTTTGGCACCTTGATTCCTACAAACCCTAATGCACCAAGCCCTCAATATTTCGATCCTAGACCTAACCAACTCGAACCAGCCTTGAACCAACGTCACCTAACAAGATCAGCCCGTGGACACCCTACTGGACCAACCCTAACCATGCCTTCAGCTCCATGCATGCGCATTGTTCGATCTTTCCAAGGAGTGACCGACTAGCCTTGCTCCTTTCCTGACACCTCTACCTCACGTCCAGCTGCTCACGACTCCTTCCCAGACCTGTCACGGATCCAATAGGGTCTGGTTCATAGCTGAAAACAAGCCATGCTCGGCTGCACCAACCTTTTTTCTCGATCTAGCCACAGAAACCCTAGACTCTCAAAACAAAACCGATCGGCCCTCGCCCAAGCCGACCATGTCTCGACTCTAGCACCTTGACACCTTCACTCTCGACATATACAGCCCCCTAGCTTCTAAAATCGGCAGCCCCTTACACAAGAACAACAAAAACGTGTAGGCATATGTCATGTCAAAGCTATGCAAAAACGATACCACATAATAGATCAAATAATTTTTCATGCATAAACACACAAATCAGCATATAGTGAGGTGAATGATGAGAAAAACGAGATTTTGAACGTGTCTTTGCGTTATTACACTCGAAAACCTGGAGATACTCACGTAGAACGTGCATCGGAGAGACGGAGAGGGATTTCTTTGCCAAACCTAGAGGATTTTCGAAGTGGCTGCTGAATTTTTTCGAAAAGGCTACTGGAAATGAGAGGAGGGGGCGGCCGAGTGATGAAGTAGGTTTAGGGTTTTTTTAGTGTAGTGTTTAAGTTATAATATAAGGTTCTAATGGGCCCTTGATTAAAAATAAATGGATAAAAAGGATATTAGGCCCATTAAGAAATAAAATAATCTCATTAAGTCCAAAATCACTCTCGAAAAATATTTCGTTTAGGTATGTTTTTGAAAATATTGCCCGAACCCTCAAAAAGTCCTCCGACTCGCTAAAATTTGCGTACCGGTTTAAAAATATAATCCGACAAGTAAAAATACCCCCATTAAGGCCCAACTTCAAAAATATCCCTTAATTACACCATATATTAAATAATTAAAAATAATTATTTAATAAAAATATTTTTCCTTAATTATCATCGGTCCCCGTTTCTCGTTCGAGCGCGAAAAACTACTGAAAGTCCTAATGCATGAAACTTTAATAAACCAAGAAATAAACCACATATCCATGCAATAATCATGCATTTAATGCTTTAAAATATTTAACACATATTTTAGTAAAACCCTAGATTGCATGCAGTTAGACTAAGTAGTTCGAATTTTTCTAGACCTTACAATTCTTCCCCTTTTAAAAAGAATTTCGTTCTCGAAATTTAAAACGTACCGAATAACTCCGGGTAGCGACTCCTCATCTCGGTCTCGATCTCCCAAGTAGCCTCTTCCTCGGAATGATTCAGCCACTTGACCTCGAATGGTCCTATGATTCTAGGACTGAGTTTGCTTCTTACCGAATCTCACCACACCCTTCATTGGTGCGACCTTCACGAAAACATGATCGCCCATAGCAAACTCTAGATCCATACACTGCTGATCCTCATAACTCTTCTGTCGGCTCTGAGCCTCTTCATTCTGTTCTGAATCTTGACCACTAACTCTACAGTCTGTCTGACAATATCTGGACTCAACTCTGCTCTCTCTCCTTCTTCATCCCAATAAACTGACGACCTACACATCCTCCCGTATAATGCCTCATATGGAGCCATACAGATGGATGATTGATAGCTGTTGTTGTACGTGAACTCCAAGAGAGCTAACTTCGACTCCCAGCTGTCCTGGAAGTCGATCATGCAAGCTCTAAGTAGGTCCTCCAATATCTGAATCGCCCTCTCAAGATGACCGTCATTCTGTGGATGGAAAGTTGTACTGAATAACAACTTGGTACCTAATGCCTGATGCAGACTCTTCCAGAATGCAGACGTGAATCTCGGATCCCTGTCTGACACGATGTACACTGTAATCCCATTCAGTCTGACTATCTCTCTGATATAAGCTCTGCGTACTGAGTCATGGTGAAAGTTTTCCTGATCGATAGAAAGTGTGCTGACTTAGTGAGCCGATCAACTATCACCCAAATGACATTATATCCCCAGTTGTCCTCGAAAGTCTTGTCACGAAATCCATGGTAATGTTCTCCCATTTCCACTCGGGAATAGGGAATGGTCTCAACTTTCCTGCAGGACTCTGATGTTCGGCTTAACCTGCTGACACGTTAAACACTCGGACACGAAACGCAACATATCTCGCTTTATGCCTGGCCACCAATAAAGATTCTGTAGATCCTTATACATATTCGTACTCCCTGGATGAATGGAGTAAGGAGTGATGTAGGCCTCACTCATGATATCTGATCTCAGGGAATCACTGCTAGGAACCTACAGTTGGTCACGATATCTGACTATGTTGTCCTCAACTGTATAGAACCACAAGCCCTTATACTCATCCCTCTATCTCCACTTCTGTAACTGCTCGTCAGAAGTCTGCCCTGCTCGAATCCTGTCCCTCAATGTCGACTGCACTGTCAGGGTAGAAAGACTATGGGCATCGCCCCTGTCATAAACTGCAAGCTCGAACCTCTGAATCTCTGCCTGCAGCGGTCCCCGTAGCGAGAATTGAGTGATCACTGCATTCTTCCTACTCAGGGCATCCGCAACCATATTAACTTTACCCGGATGGTAGCTAATGTCGCAGTTATAATCGTTCACAAGCTCCAGCCATCTCCGCTGTCTCATATTCAACTCTTTCTGCGTGAAGTACTTCAGGCTCTTGTGATCGGTGAAAATCATGCACTTCTCTCCATATAGATAGTGCCTCCATATCTTCAGGGCGAATAATACTGCTGCTAGCTCGAGGTCATGAGTCGGATAATTTTTCTCGTGGACCTTCAACTGTCTGGACGCGTAGGCTATAACTTTGTCATGCTGCATCAGAACTGTGCCCAAACCGATCTTCGAAGCATTTGTATAAATCACAAACTCCCCTTGCCCTGATGGCATAGCTAGGACTGGCGCTGACGTCAATTCATGCTTTAGTCTGTCAAAACTCTCCTGGCACTCTGACCCCCAAACGAATTTGGCATTCTTCTCCATCAAGGCGGTCATAGGTACCTCAATATAACAAAATCCCTGAATAAACTTCCTATAGTACCCAGCCAATCCCAAGAAGCTGCGGATCTCTGTCACACTATTAGGCACTGGCCAATCTCTGACTACCTCAACCTTGCTGGGATCGACCTCAGCTTCATCTCGAGATATGATGTGGCCCAAGAATGCCACTCTGTCTAGCCATAACTCACATTTACTTAACTTGGCATACAACCATCTGTCCGGTAAGGTCTGAAGTACGGTCCTCAAATGCTGGCTATGCTCTTCGAATAGCGCATTCGTCATGAGATCCATAAAGATCGATAGCGCGTTCGTCAGTCCGAAGGGCATCACCATAAACTCATAGTACCCATAACGCGTCTTGAAAGCCGTCTTATGCACGTCAGGCTCTCTCACCTTCAGCTGGTGGTATCTTGATCGGAGATCTATCTTTGAAAATACTGATGCTCCCTAAAGCTAATCAAATAGATCCTCGATTCTGGCAGTGGATACTTATTCTTAACTGTGACCCTGTTCAGTTCCCTGTAATCAATGCAAAGCCGCATGCTTCCGTCCTTCTTCTTAACTAACAGTACCGGTGCCCCTCATGGAGTAAAGCTCGTGCGGATGAAACCTTTGTATATCAAGTCATGTATCTTATCTTTCAGCTCCTTCATCTCTGCAAGTGCAAGATGATAGGGTGCCTTAGAAATCGGCATTGTACCTGACATCAGCTCGATAGAAAATTCCACCTCTCTGTCTGGTGAAATGCCTGAAACATCATCCAGAAAAACGCTGGGAAATTCCCTGATCACCTCGACATCCTCTATTCTCCGGCTTACAAGCTCGGTCACTCTACAATACTCGCTAGAAATGCCTGGCAGCCTCTCGTCATGAGCTTCTTCGCACAGATGCAAGAGATGACGTGCGCCATCTGCTGGTGTCTGGCTGCCACAAAAATAAGTGGCTTACCGCAGGGCGGTCGGACAGATACTGACCTCCGTCGAAAATCTATGGCAGCTCCGTTCGAAGAAAGCAAGTTTATACCCAAAATAATGTCGAACTCCGGCAACGGTAGCACAATCAAATCTTCATGCACCGTATTTTTCTGTAACCGAAGCTCCAATCTCTTCACTATCTGCGAGGTAAACATTTGATCTCCGAACGGAATCGAAACTCTGAATCCCAAATCCATAGCCACTGGTATGATTCCTAGTCGCTTGACAAAAGACTCGAATACAAATGAATGTGTAAGATCTGGAATCTAGCAATGCATACGTGACTACACCTGAAATATATATCCTTCCTGCGACAAAACATACCATCAAATCTGATCATGTTGAAACTTAAGAAATTTCCTATCAGTAATAATCCCAAAATCCTCGAAAAATCACTGATTTAATACTAGTGTTCCATCAAAAATTCCAAAGTTTACCACTAAAATTTTCAAAAATTACAAATTGACCCCTAAAGTTCGAATTTCATACAATTTGGCCCTTCAATTTTTTCAAAAATTGCATCTTAGTCCTCATGAAATTTTGAATCTACTCAATTTAAACTTTAATTTTCTCGAAAATTACAAATTCGGTCCCCCTCGAATTTCGAATTTTGCAATTAGGTCCCTGTAATATCAGTCATTGCATTTTGGTCCTCAAAGCTCTTAATTAAATCAATTCAAACCTTAAGTCCACCTATTAGGACATGCAACCTAATTTATTCTAGGTTCTCAATTCCAAAAATAATTCCCACAACCAATATAATAATCCATGTCATCGAGGCGGTAAATAAAAATTCTTAAACATAAAGGTTACTAGTGACTAGTGTAGAGTCTGGCTCCGCCTCCGCCGCCTCTGCGTGCATCACATAGGCCCTGCCAATAGTGGGGCCCTTTTCCTAGGGCAATCAGCTGCCTTGTGGACCTCTTCCTTGCATATGGAGCATTTGAAGGTCCCCACATACATTTGCCGAAGTGGAACCTGTTGCACTGCTTGCATGGTTGTCTTTCCTCCAGCTTAGGATCCCTCGGTGCCTGTAGTGGTCTCTGTTGTTCGGGCTTCTTGAACTAACCCTGGGGCTTCTGCTGCCCCTGATGCCTTGGTGGCCCGATGAACTACCTCTTCTGTAGCTGCGAGCTAGACAAGGCTTGATGCCTCTTCCGCTGCATCTCGGTGTCGATATCCTTGAGGGCCTGTTCCGCCTGAAAAACACAACCAGTGGCCTCATCAAAACTTGTCGGTCTCATCAGCATAACATCCCGACGCAAAGTGGGCCTGAGGCCATTCATGAAATGTCTCAGCTTCTAAGCGGCATCTCTCGCAATAAGGGGCACAAAGTCACAGCCCCTGTCAAACTTCCTGATGAACTCTGCCACAGAAAAGTCCCCCTGTTGGAGACTCATAAACTCTCACGTCAGGCGCCCCTGACCTCCGCTGGAAAGTATTTGTTGTAGAATATGTCCTTGAATTGGTCCCATGTGAGGGTAGCCAAGTTCACCCCGTGCGTTGCACCCTCCCACCATAGGGATGCATCGTCCCTCAGCATGTACGTGGCGAAACTGACCCGATCTCTGTCCCTCATGTCTAGATACTTAAAGTACAGCTCTAGAGACCGGATCCAACCCTCTGCTAAGAATGGATCGGTAGTACCCCCAAACTCCTTCGGGTTGAGCCGTCTGAACTGCTCATATTTGTTGTAGATTATGTCCTTGAATTGTTATTTGAACTTTTCTGGTGTTGTGTCTCGAAACTGATTTAACTTGACTGATTCCTAAAGGCATGGTTGTACAGAGAGTGATGCTAAGCTTATCTTACCCATGTTTTTCCAACTCAAAGCATCAGTTACCTTATTTTCCTTGCCGGGGTGGTAGCTTATTGTCAAGTCATAGTCCTTGAGTAACTCTATCGATGGTGTTAGTATCATATTCAATCTTTTTTGAGTGAACAAATATTTTTGGCTTTGGTGTTCTGTGAAGATTTCATACTTGGCACCATTAGTCTCCAAATTTTCAAAGCAAAGACCACTATTGTCCACTCGAGATCGTGAGTAGGGTAGTTTTGCTCATGCGGCTTCAGTTGACTCGCATGTCATGCATGAACACGTATCCGATATCTTCCGTTGAAGCTTCGCTGTAGATAGTAAAATCCTTGTCATCAGTAGGCAATACCAACACTGGTGTGGATGTAAGCTTCTCTTTTAATGTTTGAAAGCTCTTTTCACATCCTTCGCTCCAGTTGAATTTGGATTTCTTTTGTGTGAGTCTCTTTAGTGATACGACTATTGAAGACAATTCATTGACGAATTTTCGATAGTAGCCTGCTAATCCAAGAAAACTTCTAATTTCGGTTGCATTCTTAGGTCTCGGCCAATCTAGAATTACCTCTAATTTATTTGGGTCCACTGATTCTCCTGATTCTGATATCATGTGACCTAAGAAAGTCACACTTCTTAGCCAGAATTCACATTTCTTGAATTCAGCGTAAATTTATTTCTCCTTAGTTTTTGTAGAGTTAGCGGAGGTGCTCTTTGTAGTCTTCCTCACTGGGAGAATAGACAAGGATGTCATCGATGAATACCACCATAAATTTTTCAAGGAACGTCTTGAACATTATGTTCATAAGGTCCATGAAGTCTGTTGGAGCATTTGTCAATCCAAATGACATTTCTGTAAACTCATAACGCCCGTACTTTATTCTGAAGGTTGTTTTTGGAATGTCTTCAGCTCAAACCTTTAGCTGATGATAGCTTGTCCTCAGATCGAGCTTGGAGAAGACTATGACTTCTTTAAGTTGATCAAGAAGATCTTCTAACATTGGAAGAATATATTTATTCTTGATTGTGATCTTATTAAGTACTCTATTATCTATACACAATCTCATACTTTCATCATTCTTGTTTACAAATAGGAATAAAGCTCCCCAAGAGGATGCATTTGGCATAATCTGCTTTTTGTTTAACAACTCTTTGAATTGTTCTTTTAGCTCTTTGAGTTCAGCTAAGGTCATTCGGTATGGTGCATTGGGGATTGATGCAACAACAAGTACCAAATTTATCTCGAACTCTACTTCACGGCTCATCCCTAGGATGACATCAAAATCTACCAAAGTAAGTTGAATCAAGTCGGCACTGAGTATATGTGAATTGATATTGATTTTATTCTATCTTGAAATTATCACGATTACTATCTCAAAACTTAAAGCTCATATAAAATATTGAAACTTGACTCAATCTATAGCCTATTGACTTAAATCTCGAAAATTATGACCTAGTCGTTATGAAATAAAATTTTATTCAACCTTGTATCAAATACTTGTTTCAAATAAATTAATCCGCAAATAATAATTTTTTTACTAAAAAATCTTGCTTTCATCAAGACCATGAACCTAGCAGGCTCTAACACAAAAGAATTTATTGAATGTCTTTCTCCTTAAATCATTCTTACTACCATAAAAAAGTCAAAACTTATTATGTTAAAATTTCTTTGATATCTACAAATATTTCATAACTTATTTTATTTATATAAGGTCACAGTCTGCTTGTTATCCAGAATAATATAAATTTCTTAATTTGAAAATATTATTTCTCATAATCATTTTAAACAAAATATTCAAATATCTCATATATTTAAAGTTGGCGCTTATCATTCTTAATAACACAAACTTAATGTTCACATAGTTAACTATTGGCACAAAATCAACTTCTACATTGGAATACCCAAAAATTACTATATAATTCTTGTATCAAATTTTCTTATATTAGTTTTTCATAAATAATTTATCATCTCCGAGTCAAATCTTTCATCTTAAGTCGGAAGCTTAATTCAAATTATCTATGATAGGTATATTCTCAACAATATAAACAAATACTAATTGTCACTGTACTACAAGAAATGAGTTGAATGAGATTTTTTGTGAAATTTTTCAAAAATAGAAAGTGAAGGATCGGTTCTAACACCTGCGAAGGTGCTTCAAACACAATATTCTCCATGAGCTTGAATAGCTCATGTTCTAAGAATGTATACACCGATGAATTAAATCGAATTTGGTGTTAAACCAAGCGGAAAATACTCGAAGTAATTTTTCGTTAAAAAAACTGTTAAATTTGAAAGCTTTTTAACTTGCGTAAACTGAATAACTGAAAAGCGAGTTATCAGTTCTTGCATATATCAGTTCAGTTATGGTGAAAACTGAACTGATAACTGCTCGAACTCATCAAATCAGTTTGAAAAATAATAGTTAAACAGTAAATACACAAGATATGTTTATGGATGTTCGGAGACTTCAACTCTCCTACGTCACCCCTTCTACCACCTCGGATAGGATTCACTAGAAGACTTTTAATTATACAAGGACTTGTACAAACCCACTCAGCTTAGGACTTACACTACTATCTAATCTGAATTCCTAGCCTAGACTGAAGGCAGTACCTTTCAGCCAACACTTGTTTAACGTCTGTGCGTCAAAGACTACATACACATTGTTTTACGTCTCTGTGCAAAGACCCACTCAGCTATTCTATAAGCTCAACTCTCTGTATTTGTGAGTGGTGTTGTGTGTGTGTGAAAGAGAGAAATGATATCTGAATACAACACGAAAGTGTGTCACACACTGAGAGAAAATATGCTTATAATCTAAGCTGATAACACTTATAAGTGTTCATTCACAATCTGGGCTTTTTGCTTGTTGTAAAGTTGATAAGCATTATGCGTGCCCTCTTTTTCTCTCTTCTTTTCTTCGCACACCGTTGTTCTTATTTGTTGATGGTCTTGGTCTGTATTTATAGCAGCAAGATGACCGTATATCAAGACTCATCAAATATGTTCGTTGCAGCTGAATCCGTTCTTTGAAATTTGTGCTTTGTTTTTTCTGACATGCATTCAGGAACGTCTCGACTTTAATCTTTGTTGCAACGTCCATTATTTTACTATTCATGATACAGATGCTTTACTCAGTACGCACAGCTGGATTCCATAAGATAAGCTTATCGAGTTCTGCAAACTGATTGATTCTAACTGATGCTCTGAACTGGTCAGTTGAACTGTCTTGAACTGGTTTGGTGAAATCAGTTGGCTCGTCAGCTGAAGTGATTTCATTGATTGAGTTGAACTGGACAGTTGGGCTTTTCAACAGTTGAGATCTTCATCAGCTGGCCGGGTTTCTGAAGGTCTTCTGCTGAACCACCTATCAACTAAACAATCAGTTGAACTGGTCTTTGATACTTCAGTTGGACTAGTTCAGTTTGGGCAATCAGTTGGCATTTTCAGTTAGCGTCTCGATAGCTTCAGTTTTGGCTCGATAACTAATCAGTTTGAAGTCTGATCAGTTTCAGCATCTGCGCACTTAGATAAATTCATTAAAAACAAAAATAACAAGTTTTGTTAATGTAACGTCTACTATTTTACAATGCGGAATTTTTTTTAAAAAAAAAGCTCACATTTTTAAAATAAGCGTTTGAATATTTTGCATGCATGCAGTCCTACTTAAAATATCATTTAAAAAAATTTTCATAAATATTTGCCATTAAAATAAAACGGAACGTAAGCAAGTAAAATTCATTATAGTGAAATAAATCAGCGTATATAAAGAAAATGCTCAAATCCTCTCATGCTCATAAAATCATAGAAGTGCGAAAAACATGTGGTCCTCGGGTTGTGTCGCCCCACCAATCCTACCTACTCAGAGTTCGGCACCTCCAGTCCCCTCGATATCATGCTCACCTGCATCACACATACTTAGTTAGTCTATAGACTCAACACACCTGTACCAGAAATAACAAGTACACATACATAGCACACAGCAGTGAAAATATCCTGTAATCAACATATATTTCATGAACTTTAAAAGCGTAATGTAAATGTGTCGTATGAATTTGTAACATGTCAAAACAATTCATCATTAATCATCATTCATCATTCATCGTTCATCATATCTTTTAGTGAATTAAGTTCATTAGAGGTGATTATCTTACATCATCATCATTTACGATGGATCCATCATACATAGAACCGCGGTACCCGGCGGCTGTCGGACATCAGTGATAGGATTACTCATCCACTGTGCCTAGACCTTATCATCATCATTTACATATATGTCTTAAGCATTTACATATACTTCGATAGCCACAACTAATTCTCATCATTCAAAACATCATCATTTTCATCACCTATCAAAATCATGCACATGTGCAATTTTCCTTAAAACCAATAATGCAACGTATATTTTCATAAAATCTTAAAAATCGTGATCATGATGCATAAACATTTAAAACATGATAAATTTGTGCTCAGGGCGCTGCCAGGCCTAAAATCTCACCACGGGTGCAAAATGACCATTTTGCCCCTAGAAACCCAAAATGACTATTTTACCCCTGGTCCTCTAAATTTTGACCCGAAGCTTACCAAACTCCTTAAATCATCCCAAAATATATTTAAAAGTGTTTCTTAGACGTAAACTCGAACTCGTTTCAAAACTTAATCGATTCGTTTTAAAACTTGGACCGAAGTCCCAATTTTAACCCGAATCGACTAGAAACTTAATCAAACTTTTCCCAACTTTTTACTACACCTTATAAACATTTAAATGACCTTAAAATCATCAATACCAGACAAAAAAACCCTTCGAACCAGCCCAAAAAGTCGCTGGAAAATAACAACTAACGCTCCTCGAAAACCCTAGCTCACCGAACCACCAATATTTCGACCCTAGCTCAAAACCGACAAGACCAGCTCCTAACCAACCTCTACTAGACCACTCTAGGACCCTACTGGACCAAACCATAACACGAAGTCAGCCCCATGCACGCTATACATCGTGATCGGTCGCTAGACTCCAAGGAAACCCAACTCGCGGCTAACTTCCTACTCCCTCGATCAACCGCGCTTGGGGCTGGTTCCAGCACGTGTCGAACCTTTCCAAGCCTTGTCTCAGACCCACCAGCGTCTGATTCATGGCTTGGATCGGCCTTTGCGTTGCTAGCCCGACCCCTGCACACGATCTCCCCAAAACCGAGCCAAATAAGGGAAGCCACTCTCGATCTACATCAACCCTGCTCAAGCCTCGACTCCAGCACTATTTCCCTCAAAACAAGACATGCCTTGGCCCCCTATCAACCGCAGCCATCAACCCCTTGCACAACAACATGAAGAAACGTGATTAGAGAACAAAAAAGGTACATGTCTTTAAGCAAAACCGAACCCATCTCCATGTATAAAGCTGGATCGAGAGTTTCACGCACAAATAAACACACATCAACATGTATAAAGCGTATATGATGCAGAAATGAAAGTACATAGCGTGCCTTGATGATAATATATTCGAAAGCTAGAATGATACGATCCCGCACACGAGATCTTTGATTTGTCCCGATCTTTGAAACAAGTAATTGATAAGTGTGATAATCGCCTCTAGATCACACGGCCTAGCAACAATTAATCAACGATAGGAACAATCGCGTTCAAAGAACCTCCAAAAAACCCATCCTTGGCAACCCTCGTGATATTCGATTGACAAACGCCACAAAAGATAAATCTTTTGATAAGTTTGATTTGATACGACGCAAAAATTATAACGAAACTTAAGCTTGTTTCTGAGAGAATTCTCAAAGAAAAGTTTTATAAACTCAATAATTCAATTCATTCTGTTCAAAATGTTTTGCAATCAATAAATAACCAAAAGAAACAAAAAAATTCGTAACTAGGGTTGCGCTAACATTCCTGCGCGGCGGTGCGCGCGGCTGCGCGTGAACTAGCGCAGCTGCGCGCAAGGTTCTGCTCCTGTCCAGCGCGGGACGTGCAGTGCCGCCATATCTGGCGCGGCCGCGCACGCAGCTCTGCTCGTCTGCGCTAGCGCGCTCTGCTGCGCTGCTTCTGACGCGGGAGCGTGCACAGTTCTGCTCATCTGCGCTAGTGCGTGCTGCTGCGCTGCTTTTCTCGGGCCATTTTGCACTCATATGCTTTGTTGTTCAGGACTCCTTCATTATATTCTTTGTTGAACTCCACCACTTGCTTGGATATGCTTGATTCATCATTATTGAGCTTGAAGGTCCGAAACAACGACGCTCTCTAAATCTCCTTCCAATCATTTGCACGCCATGCTCGGTCAGATTCGTATCATACTCCCCTTCTTCAAAAAGATTTGTCCTCAAATTTTGTCTACCTACGCAAAAACAAAGCAAGTTAGTAATAAAAAGAATTAAATTATCAACACACTTACCTTTAAATTCATGTTTGTAGGTGTTATTGTTTGCTCGCTCCTTTTGCACTGGAAATCCCAACATCCCCGTTGCATTTCCTATAAACTCATCAACTTTACCACATACCAAATAAAAATTGACACCACATGATAAAATATCACTAAGTATCACAAATATTATATTTCTCCCTTCTTAGACCTAGTCAACACCAAAATAATATCCATACATGAGTATAGTCTAATAGGAATAAGATATAATTGATGCAACATAAAAGAATCTAGCTTAGATGCCCTTTCTCTATATCCAATGCACCCTTGACTACACCACTTAACATACCTCTGCATATACAACCAACACATATAATCATGAATTTTATCAATGATGAAATCACAACAATACGCATCATTAGCGATTAATTCATAAAATGAACATAACATGAACAATTTAATCTCCTTAAAAATATATTCATCATGATCATAGAGATTATTATATCCATTCATGCTCTTTTCCCCACTATCATCGAACAAATAATAATCATGCCAAGATAACATGCCAAATTTACCATTCACGCAATCCTTTAACACAACACACTGATTCAGGTCTAATGCATACAAACCATTGTCACTACGACGTCCCACCAATTCAGAAAATCGTGAGAAATCAAAAATTTCATTAGGTACATAAAGTATCTCACTACTTTGGAATTCATAAGAATTTGAGACAAGAATGAAAATTAAATTAGGCCTCACAGCTACCACATTTGCAGCATGTTCCCCAAACTCTGGAAAACAACAAAACAAGGAATTAAGGTAGCGAAGAAAGTCATACCTCATAGTCGTTGCGGTGACAACTACACTTACCTCACGATGATGGCTCTCAACATCACATGGGCCACCCCATCGCATTGTCCCGTCATCAATACTTGTTTGCCTCCTCATCACGACTTCGCCAAAATCCTGCAAAGGAGAAATAACAATGCTCGGGATTGAACCGGCTATATCATTACAAGGATAATAAACCTCTTTGTACAAAGGTACTTTAAGGGGCTTATACAAAAGTGGATAAATCTCAACCTCACTCTTTTGGGCCTTTAATTTATTTTTCTTTTTCTTTGGCCTCTTTCCCCTCATTTTCTTTCCTCTCTTTTTTTCTTTCAATGATCATCTCCCTCTTTTGATCACTCATTTTTTCGACCATACATTTTTCTTTTTTGTCTTAGGCCCCCTCACTTTTCTTTTCACTCTTTCTTTCGGCCTCATCTCTTTTTTTTTTCTCTCGTTGGTCCTCCATTATTTGTTTTGGGGACAAAGGAAGTAAAACAATTGGTTCCTTCTTGAGAACAAAAGAATATCTATTTTTAAACCCATCATGCGTTACTCGCCTATCATACTGCCACGGTCTACCCAACAAAATATGACAAGCATGCATCGGCACAACATCACACAAAACCTCATTAATATACTTCCCGATCGAAAAGGAAACTAAAACCTGCTTACTCACTTTCACTTCAACACAGTCATTCAACCACTGTAGCCTATATGGTTGAGGATGTTTTAAGGTAGGCAAATTCAACTTTTCCACCATCTCACGACTAGCCACATTGGTACAACTTCCCCCATCAATAATAAGGTTGCAAACCTTGCCATTGACAAAACATCTAGTATGGAACAAGTTTTCCCTTTGGTTAGTCTCCCCTTCCTTGACTTGGGCACTCATGATGCGCCTAGTCACTAATGCCTCACCTACAACTGCCTCATATCCCTCATCAGGATCATCGAACGCGGGCATCTCATCATCATCATCATCACCCTCACTTTGTGACTCATATTCACCATAGTCATTCAAAATCATCACCCTTTTATTAGGGCATTGGCTAGAAATATGACCCAATCCTTGACACCTAAAACATTTAGTATCCCTAAAACGATTAAGAGGAATTTCAGATTTACCTTGCACTCCTTGTTTAGGCGCCTCCTGCTTAGTGTCAAATTTCGGCTTGGTCACCAATTTGCCTTCTTCACGTTTGCCAAAGTTGGAACGCCAAGAGGTCGATGCATTCCCCATTTGAGTGGTGCGGCCAACTCCTCTCCTCTTGAGTTGTTGCTCCACTTTTATGGCCATTTGCATCATCTCGTCTAGATCCAAGTAGTTCCGAAGCTCAACTTGATCTTGGATTTCCCTGTTCAATCCACAAAGAAAACGAGCCATCGTCGCCTCATTATCTTCCTCAATATTGGCTCTAATCATGACTACTTCCATCTCCTTATAATAGTCCTCAACACTCTTTACCCCTTGCCTCAAAGTTTGTAGCCTCTTAAACATCTCCTTATAATAGTGGTTGGGCACAAACCTCTTCCTCATGACCCTCTTCATCTTATCCCAAGTTTCAATGGGTCTCTCATTATACCTCCTCCTAGTGGTCACTAGTTGATCCCACCAAATGAGAGCATAGTCTAGAAATTCCACCACCGCCAACCTAACCTTCTTTTGCTCGGAGTTGTGGTGACATTCAAACACAAACTCTACCCTCTTTTCCCACTCTAAGTATGCCTCCGGGTCAGATTTCCCAT
Source organism: Primulina huaijiensis (assembly GCF_012295235.1). Classification (NCBI taxonomy): domain Eukaryota; kingdom Viridiplantae; phylum Streptophyta; class Magnoliopsida; order Lamiales; family Gesneriaceae; genus Primulina; species Primulina huaijiensis. The sequence continues at coordinate 5,842,071 of NC_133316.1, forward strand.
GGAACGATGGAATTTTCATCTTAATACTACCCATGTTTCCATCCTCCCTATTCCCATCATATCTACCCCTTACGGCCTCTCTTTTTCCTCTACCATACCGTCTACCTTTTCCATACCTACCCCAATTTTCGTTTTGGCTCTCCTCATCTCCTTCCAAATCATACTCTTCCTCTTCTTCTCCTCTACCCATATTTTTAGGCTTAGATTTATCTCCACTAGTACTAACTTCAAGCCTATCCAACCGCTCATGTAATGGCTCTAACTCGGTTCTCATCATCCTACTAAAATGCCCAAACAACGCCACTATTTGTACTTTAGATAACCCCGAATTCGAACTATCTCCTACCTCCCTCTCCATTTAATTTCAGTTTGTACCTGTAAGAAAACGTTAGTAGAAAACAATATGTTCCTCACCCAAATGTTCACGGTCACTGCAAAGAAAGTCGCTCGTCGCTCCTCTCTAATTTTTTTTTGGTCACAACAAATACTCACCGGTCACTCCAAAGAAATAACGCTCGCACTCAAGTGTTTTCACTCGAATTTGATAGTTCTCTCAAAGGTGTGCTTAAGCCTTGTACTTGTATGTCAAACCAATCAGACTAAACTCGGGAACACTCGCAACTGTCTCACTAAGACTGCGCAAAGCCAAGAAATTTGAAATATATTTATATTTTTGATTGTGAGAGACACTTTAATAGGGCTCTCAGAAGAGAATAGAAAAAAATTGCAAAACCAATATATAGCAAATTTTCGAAATTTTTGTTTTTTTTTTTTGCTCGAAAATTTCTGGTGTACTCGAAAATTCCAAGGAACAAACACAGAATTTTCGAAAATTCACGGATTTCACAAATACTAAGAATGATAGGATAACACAGATCTGAAACAGAAAAAAAGATTAAACAGATCTGAAAATAACAATGATAATCTCACTTGAATTCAATGAACCAGAAGCTCTGATACCACTTGATACGATCCCGCCCACGAGATCTTTGATTTGTCCCGATCTTTGAAACAAGTAATTGATAGATGTGATAATCGCCTCTAGACCACGCGGCCTAGCAACAATTAATCAACGATAGGAACAATCGCGTTCAAGAGAACCTCTAAAGAACCCGTCCTTGGCAACCCTTCACTACAAACGCCACAAAAGATAAATCTTTTAATAAGTTTGAATTGATACGACGCAAAAGTTATAACGAAACTTAAGCTTGTTTTTGAGAGAATTCTCAAAAAAAAGTTTTATAAACTCAATAATTTAATTCATTCTGTTCAAAATGTTTTACAATCAATAAATAACCAAAAGAAACAATAAAATTCGTAACTAGGGTTGCGCTAACATTTCCTGCGCGGCGGTGCGTGAACTAGCGCAGCTGCGCGCAAGGTTCTGCTCCTGTCCAGCGCGGGGCGCGCAGTGGCGCCATATCTGGCGCGGCCGCGCGCAGCTCTGCTCGTCTGCGCTAGCGCGCGCTGCTACGCCGCTTCTGACGCAGGCGCGTGCACAGTTCTGCTCATCTGCGCTAGCGCGCGCTGCTGCTTCTGCACATCTGCGCTAGCGCGTGCTGCTGCGCTGCTTCTCTCGGGCCATTTTGCACTCATATGCTTGGTTGTTCGGGACTCCTTCATTATATTCTTTGTTGAACTCCACCACTTTCTTGGATATGCTTGATTCTGTAACGACCCATTACAGGCCCAGTGGACCGCCCATACGGCCCACTGCCCCAATCGACCCAAGGCTATCCCGATCATGGGCTCTGCTCTATGGGCCTTGGCCCATCTATGGAACTCTTCCCTCACGGGCTTTCCATAGGCGTCGTATGGGTTACTCATAGAACTCTCCAGCCCATGCACTGGAGTCTGCGCCTTCCCAAACTCGAACCTGAGATCACATGGATATATAGATACTCAGCACAAGTCTGGTACCAATTGAGCTACTAGCTCAATAAAAGGCGCCTTTTATTGTAACGACTCATTACAGGCCCAGTGGACCGCCCATACGGCCCACTGCCCCAATCGACCCAAGGCTATCCCGATCTTGGGCTCTGCTCTATGGGCCTTGGCCCATCTATGGAACTCTTCCCTCACGGGCTTTCCATAGGCGTCGTATGGGTTACTCATAGAACTCTCCAGCCCATGCACTGGAGTCTGTGCCTTCCCAGGATCGAACCTAAGACCACATGGATATATAGGTACTTAGCACAATCCTGGTACCAATTNGTGGGCCATATGGGCGGTCCACTGGGCCTGTAATGGGTCGTTACAGATTCATCTTTATTGAGCTTGAAGGTCCGAAACAACGTGTCAGAACTCAAAATTTTGGGCATATAATTATTTAATATAGACATGTTTTAGAATTTATTTTCGAGTTATAATAAATTCGAAAATATTAAATAATACATGGTATTAGAAATTTCAAGCCAATAAATACATGAAATTCAAAATCCAGTGCAAATCATGTATTAATTTTGAAATTATGCTGGATATCAACCTATTTGGAAAGAAATATTACATACAAGGTAGATTTTCTCAACAAAGAAGCGTATCAATATTTAAGGAAGAAATATCTCGATAATTATGGAATAATTATCTCAAAATTTTGGAAAGAATATCAATCGAATTATGGTAAGATTTTCACCTCACCCCTATAAATAGGATGAGCCTCCAATTAAGAATTTACATGAAATTTTCGAGTTCCTCCCAAAATTTTCGAAATTTGCTTCCAAAAATTCTGCACGAGTCATCAAAATTCTTTCGACGTTCAGAAATACGTTTCTCTTGCTTGGGTATTGGAATCCGTTCTCCACAGTTCAGAATATGCTTTCATATGTTTGAAACAACATATCTAAATTTCAGCAAAATCCAACGGTTAGGTTTTTGTTTATAGCCTTCGCAAGAAAACTGCTCAGATTTTAAGCGAGAAACAGCATACCTACGTTTTTCGTACATGAACAGGTTTAAACGACACTCAAACCCGATCTCCACCGTTCATAATTTATTTTACGTACTTGTGAACGTACTGTAAAAGTTTGAGCCCGCTCCAACGGTTCAATAAGGTGCAAGGTATTTTACAAGAGAGATTATTTTTCGGTAGATGTGCTACTGCGTTTTCGAAGTGTCGGTTGCAAGATTCTTCTATAGTTTCCGAATTCTTCATGTTTTCTTCGAGGTCTAAGGTAAGTGGGCTTGTTTTAAAGATTAAATCTCGTTATGCATATTATCTTATTCGTTTTTGAAAATACGGTCAAGTACATTCTTCTCCTACTCCTTTCTTGTGTTGATTGTCATATGGTTTTGAGCACTGGGAGGAGTCGACTGGATATGGGTGGGAATCCCAACCATGACGTACCCTTACGCGGTGGGAGATATAACCGCTATACGGCCTCGCCTCCTTAGAGGAGTAAAAATTAGGGACTGATATCAGTAAACCATAGAAAGTAGATGAATCTCAGTGCTGGTGAAAGTTATGCATATTATACGGATGATGTTATGCAAGTAATGTGTTTTCGAAATTTTATGCATGTTGTTATACTGTGCTCGAACGGCCCCCATTTGCTGAGTATTTCCCAAAATACTCACCCATTATTCTACCCTCCCCAGATAAATCAAAAGAAGAATCGGACACCAGTTTTTGGACTGATAGTGGACGCATGAAGAATTTTAATTAAGAATAGGTTCTTGTGAGTTTTTAATTCAAGTTATAAACGCTTCCGCAGATTTTTTTCATTTTAAGAATCTACGTTGTAAAAACAATCTTTTGATTGATTATGAGTAATAAACTGGTTTTTGGCTTATACTGTACTACGAGGCTTGTTGTTTTCAATTGTGTGGTTGTAAAACAACGTCGGTGTCGACTAACCCCGGTCTCGGGGCGTGACATTTTAGTGGTATCAGAGCCGCCAGGTTCATAATCCAGTTGGGATAAAAATTTGTCAGATTATTGCAAAAGACTGATGCAGTCCCCATCAGAACTACCAACGAGTAATATTACAACTTTGTTGTGAGGCGTGGTCCGAAAACACCAAATTCCTTCATTTAGACCTCCGGAATCGCGTTTTTGCCATTTAAGGAAAGTTTCGTAGAACTCATAACTTTTCATAGGAAACTCATAATTTAATTCCGTCAACTATTCTGGAATCCTCTCGACGTATTCTTTCTATCCATGGGTCAATGTCCAAACTTTCTACTTTTGAAAATTTTCTCGAAAAATCTCGTTCAACGCGTTTTTTTGAACTACTTGTCGAATTTTTATGGAATTTTATTATGAGGACAATTAGTACTTGTATTTATTTTTGGGGATATACAAATCAGATATAAATTGACTTAAGCTTCTGATTTAAGATGAAATATTTGACTCGGGGATGATAAGTTATTTATGAAAACTAATATAAGAATTATATTATAAGTTTTGGGTATTCCAATAGAGAAGTTGATTTTGTGTTAACAATTAACTGTGTGGGCATTAAGTTTGGGTTATTAAGAATGTTAATTGCTAATTTTAAATATGTAGGACATTGAAATATATTGTGAGACAATATCCTCAGATTCAGGAATTTATATTATTTTGGGATAACAAGTAGGATACGACTTTACGTAAATAAAATAAGTTATGAGATATTGATGTGTATCAAGGAAAGTATGGTACAATAAGTTTTTACTTTTATGGTACTAAGAATGATCCAAAGAGAATGACATTCAATGAAATCGTTTGTGTTTGAGCGTGATAGGCTCATGGTCTTGATGAAATTAAGATTTAGTAAAATAATAATTATTTGAGGTAACGACTAGGTTATAATTTTCGGGATTTAAGTCAATAAGCTATAAATCGATATTGAGTTAAGTTTCAATATTCTATATGGGTTTTAATTTTTGAGATAGTAATCGGGATAATTTCAAGATAGAATAAATCATTATCAATTCGCATATGTTTAGTGCCGACTTGATTCAACTCACTTCGGTAGATTTCAACGTCATCCTAGGGATGAATTTGTTATCTAAGAACCGTGCAATAGTAGATTGTCAGAGTAAGAATGTCAAACTCTGAACCCCGAACCAAGAAAAAATCGGGTACCATGGCAATGTCAAGGAACGGACATACATTTTTTCTGTTTCTCAGACTTGGAAAGCCATAATATCGGGCGAAGAAATTTACCTAGAAATGGTAAACAAAGTGCAAGAAGTAGATGAGCTGAAGTTGAAAAATATTCCAGTAATACGAAAATTTTCGGACGTTTTTCCAGAAAGGCTTATTGGAATGGTCTCGGACTGTGAAGTAGATTTCGAGATAAATTCGGTAATTGATGATGAACCAATCTCCAATGCACTGTACCGAATGGATCCAGATGAACTGAAAGAGCTAAAAGAACAACTTCAAAATTTGTTAGACGAAAAGCGGATAAGGACAAGTGCGTCCTCCTGGGAGCTGCAGTCCTATTTGTAAAGAATAATAATGGAAGTATGAGATTGTGTATAGCTTATAGAGAACATTATAAGATCACAATCAAGAATAAATATCTTCTTCCAATGATAAAAGATCTTTTTTATCAACTTAAATGAGTCGGAGTCTTCTCCAAGCTTGACCTGAGGACATGCTATCATCAGCTAAAGGTCAGAGCAGAAGACACCCCAACGTCAGCATCCAGAATAAGGTCATGTAGGATCGAAATCAGGAGTATCGGTGGACCCAAAGAAATTAGAGGCAAATCTAGATTGGCCGAGATAAAAGAATTCAACCGAAATTAGAAGCTTCTTTGGATTACCAGGCTATTAGCGGAAATTCGTCGAGGGTTTCTCTTCAGTAGTCATATCACTGACGAGACTCGCACAAAAGAACTACGAATTCAACTGAAGAGAAAGATGTGAAAAGAACTTTCAAATATTAAAGGAGAAGCTAGCATATACACCAATGTTTGTATTATCTACTGAGGACAAGGATTTTACCATCTACAGTGAAGCATCAAAGTAAGGTATCGGATGCATACTCATGCGAGACACGCGAGTCAACTGAAGCCGCATGAGCAAAACTACCCTAGTCACGATCTCGAGTTGGCAGCAGTGATCTTTGCTTTAAAAATTTGGAGACACTATCTCTACGATGCCAAGTGTGAAATATTCACAAACCACCAAGTTTCAAATATTTGTTCATTCAAAAAGAATTAATAACGACTGTGACTTGACAATAAGCTATCACGCCAGCAAGGAAAATAAGATAACTGATGCTTTGAGTCGGAAAACATGGGTAAGATAACCCTAGCATCACTGTCCGCGCAACCATGCCTTTGAGAAGCAGTCAAGTTAAATCAGATTCGAGACATGACACTAGAGAAGTTCATAGAACAAGCAAAGGAAATAAACTCGTCAGATTTTCTAGTGGATCCAGATGGAATCCTAGGGATGAGAGGACGATTGTGCGTGCCAGACATCGACAATTTTTGATAAGAAGTGATGTAAGAGCCACATAAGTCAACATTCTAGATCTATACCATCAGTACAAAGATGTATAGAGATTTGAAAGAATGTTTATGGCGAAGCAGAATAAAAAAAAGACGTCGTCGAGTTTATATTTAAGTGACAAGTATGCCAACAAGTGAAAGTCGAGGCTCAACGACTGGAAGGACTACTGCAACCAGTAGAAGCCTAGAATGGAAATAAGAACATATTTCCATGGATTTCGTTGTAGAATTGCCAAAGTCAATACAGAGTCATAACAGGGTACGAATAATCGTAGATAGACTCGTAAAATCTGCGTACCTTCTACTCGTCCAAAGGAATTATAATATTGACAAGTTGACTACGCTATACATGGATAACATTATACGGCTACATAAAGTGCCTACAATCATAATGTCGGATAGAGATCCAAGATTTGCGTCACGTTTGTGGTAGAGCTTTCAAGAAGTCACAAGAACGAAAGCTAGTCTTAATACGGCTTATCACTCTTAAAATGATGGTCAAACAGAGAGTATGATTCCAACCCTAGAGAATTTGATAAGGCACGTGCCATAGACTTTGGTAGTAACTGAAATAAACATCTACCACTGATAGAGTTCGGTTACAATAACAGTTATCACTGTAATATTGGAATGACTCCATTTGAAGCCTTTACGGACGGAAGTGTCGATCACCACTGTACTAAGACAAAATAGAGGAGACAGTCATAACTGGGCTTGAACTAATCCAAGAGACAATGGAAAAGTGGTCATCATCAAAGACAGACTTAAGACTGCATAAGACCAGCAAAATAGTTAGAATGATTTTAAAAGGAGATCAATGGAATTCACATTTGGTGGAAAGTCTTATATAAAGGTCTCACCAATGAAAGGAATCCTTAGATTTAGTAAACCTGGAAAAGTGAATCTTCGGTACGTAAGACCATTCGAAATTTTGGAGAGATTGGCACATTGGCTTAAAGAATAGCATTGCCACCAGATATATCAAAAGATTCACAATGTCTTCCACGACTCTTAGCTAAGGAAGTACATCCCGAACCCAAGACATGTTATGGAAATTGAATCACTCATGATCAAAGTTAACTTTGAGACAGAGCTGAAATATGAAGATGTCTCTACTCATATTGTAGACACCAAGGACCAACTACTGAGTGACATATCATTCCCTACGTCAAGGTGCAATGGTCAAAGCACAGAACGAGAAAACTACTTGGGAGTTTGAAGAGAAAATACACAAGCAATATCCCTACCTTTTCGAAGGTCAAGCCGACTCAAGTTTCGAGGACGAAACTTCCAATAAGGAGGGAGGGATGTCAGAACTCAAAATTTTAGGCATATAATTATTTAATATAGACATGTATAAGAATTTATTTTCGAGTTATAATAAATTCGAAAATATTAAATAATACATGGTATTAGAAATTTCAAGCCAATAAATACATGAAATTCAAAATCCAGTGCAAATCATGTATTAATTTTGAAATTATGCTGGATATCAACCTATTTGGAAAGAAATATTACATACAAGGTAGATTTTCTCAACAAGGAAGCGTATCAATATTTAAGGAAGAAGTATCTCGATAATTATGGAATAATTATCTCGAAATTTTGTAAAGAATATTAATCAAATTATGGTAAGATTTTCACCTCACCCCTATAAATAGGATGAACCTCCAATTAAGAATTTACATGAAATTTTCGAGTTCCTCCCAAAATTTTCGATATTTGCTTCCAAAAATTCTGCACGAGTCATCAAAATTCTTTCGACGTTCAGAAATTCGTTTCTCTTGTTGGGTATTTGGAATCCGATCTCCATAGTTCAGAATATGCTTTCATATGTTTGAAACAACATATCTAAATTTCAGCAAAATCCAACGGTTAGGTTTTTGTTTATAGCCTTCGCAAGAAAACTGCTCAGATTTTAAGCGAGAAACAGCATACCTACGTTTTTCGTACATGAACAGGTATAAACGACACCCAAACCCGATCTCCACCGTTCATAATTTATTTGACGTACTTGTGAACGTACTGTAAAAGTTTGAGCCCGCTCCAACGGTTCAATAAGGTGCAAGGAATTTTACAAGAGAGATGATTTTTCGGTAGATGCTACTGCGTTTTCGAAGTGTCGGTTGCGAGATTCTTCTATAGTTTCCGAATTCTTCATGTTTCCTTCAGGTATAAGGTAAGTGGGCTTGTTTTAAAGATTAAATCTCGTTATGCATATTATCTTATTCGTTTTTGAAAATACGGTCGAGTACATTCTTCTCCTGCTCCTTTCTTGTGTTGATTGTCATATGGTTTTGAGCACTGTGAGGAGTCGACTGGATATGGGTGGGAATCCCAACCATGACGTACCCTTACGCGATGGGAGATATAACCGCTATACGGCCTCGCCCCCTTAGAGGAGTAAAAATTAAGGACTGATATCAGTAAACCATAGAAAGTAGATGAATCTCAGTGCTGGTGAAAGTTATGCATATGATACGGATGATGTTATGCAAGTCATGTGTTTTCGAAATTTTATTCATGTTGTTATATTGTGCTCGAACGGCCCCCATTTGCTGAGTATTTCCCAAAATACTCACCCCTTATTCTACCCTCCCCAGATAAATCAGAAGAAGAAATAGAGAAAGAAGAATCGGACACCAGTTTTTGGACTGATAGTGGACGCATGAAGAATTTTAATTAAGAATAGGTTCTTGTGAGTTTTTAATTCAAGTTATAAACGCTTCCGCAGATTTTTTTTCATTTTAAGAATGTACGTTGTAAAGACAATCTTTTGATTGATTATGAGTAATAAACTGGTTTTTGGCTTATACTGTACTACGAGGCTTGTTGTTTTCAATTGTGTGGTTGTAAAACAACGTCAGTGTCGACTAACCCCGGTCTCGGGGCGTGACACAACGACGCTCTCTAAATCTCCTTCCAATCATTTGCACGCGATGCTCGGTCAGATTCGTATCATAGAAGAACCGAGCGAAGGGAAGGCATCGGAGGAATTTTTCTTTGAAAGATTGCTGAGGGAGTGTTGAAACTTAGAGGATAATTCTAAATGGAGGGGGTGTCGGCTGTTGGAGGATTAGGTTTAGGTTTAGTGGTGTTTAGGGATTAATTAAATAGATACAAATTAAGCTAATGGGCCCTAACTTTAATTTAAAAGAGATTAAAAGAGTTTTGAGTCCAATCAGCTTAAAAATAGGCCTACCAAGTCCAAACATACTCCCGAAAAATATTTCATTTGGTAAGTTTTTGAAAATATTTCCCGAGACCCCAAAAAGTCATTCGTTTCGATAAAATTTCGTACCGAATAAAAATATGCTCCGGCAGGTAAAATACCCAACAAAGCCCATTTCTTGAAAAATACATTTAAAACACCAAATATTAATTAATAAAAATTAATTATGAAATAAAAATAATTTTTCTGATAATTCCCTGGTCTCCCTTCCTTGTTCGAGAGCGTAATGCAACTTAAAAATCTTAATGCATGAACTTTTAAAATATCATGAAATAAATCCTATCATGCAATAATTATGCATAAAATACACAAAAATAATTAAATATATAATTTAAATAAAACACTAGATTGCATGCATTCAGGTTATGTGAATTAAATTCGTGGACCTTAACAGTTAACATCAAAATCAAGATTGCGAACATGAAATGTTCCAAAATAAAGTTTGGACATTGACATTTGGATAGAAAGAATACGACGAGAGGATTCCAAAACAGATGACGGAATTAAAATTCCGAGTTATTTATGAAAAGTTATGAGTTCTACGAAACATTCTTAAAACTGAAAAAACACAATTTCAGAGGCCTAAAAGAGGAATTTTGTGTTATTGGACCCTGCCTCACAAACTTTGTGAATATTACTCGTTTGGGCCATACCGAAGGGGACTACATTGGCCCTTTACCATAATCTAACCGTCTTTTTTTTGGGTAAAATTTTTCCCAACTGGATTATGAACTTGGCGGCTCTGATAACACTTCAATGTCACGTCCCGAAGTCAGGGTCAGTCAACAATGACATTGTTTTACAACTACACAATTAAAAATAACAAGCATCGTAGTACAGTATAAACAAAAACCAATTCATTTCATAAATACGATAAAATATAATAGTCTTTACTACAAGAAACTCTGAAAATTATAAAAATATGCGGAAACGTTTACAACTTGAATTAAAAAATTAAAAGAAACATAATAAAAATAAACTTCTTGATTCATCTTATTACCAGGCCCAAAACTGGTCTTGTTCATCTTTCTCGATTTCCTCTTCTGACTTATCTGAGTAGGGTAGAGTGAGGGGTGAGTGATATGGTCGTCACTCAGTAAGTGAGGGTCGTTCGAGCACATACATAATAAATACACATGATTTTCGAAAAAACAACATATAACATAATTCATATCACGAGCATAAACATAAACATATCTTGGCCTAGACACTGAGATTAATTTACTTTCCATGATTTAATGAGATCAGTCCCTAATTTTTACTCCTCTAAGGGGGCGATAACATATAACGGTTACAATACCACCATTTAAGAACCATAAACAGATCTCAAATTAAGATTCTCACCAATATCCAGTTGAATCTTCACATTGCCAAATCATAGAACATACGATAATCGTATCAAGAATGGGTAGAAGAAGAATTGCACTCGACCGTAACATTCAAAAAAAACGAAGCAATCCATAACCAAAATTATAATTTTAAAACAATCCCACTTACCTTAGTATTGCTTGAAGAATTCAAAAACAGCTGAAGAATCATGTAAACGACACTTCCAAAACGTAACAGCACTTCAACCAAAAAATCAGTCGTTTTGCAAAATTCTTTGCTACTTAATGCACCGTTGGATCGGGCTTACACTTGGACACTACGTTCAAAATTGCGTCAATTAAATAATGAACGATGGAGATCTGGTCTGGAGTCTTTTTGACCCGTTTATAGACGAAAAACTGTAGGTTTGTCGTTCTTACCTAAAATCTGAGCAGGTTTGTTGCGAATACTATACACAAAAAACTAATGGTTGGATTTGAGTGAATTTTAGATATGATATTCACAACATAGGAATGTGTATTCCGAACGGTGGAGATTGAATTTGGATTAAATCTTGGCTTGAACGTACACTCGAAAAATGGACAGAACTTCGCCTTGCAAAATCTTCGAAAATGTCGCAGCACTTAGGAGAGGATTGACGAAATATAGAGTGAATTTGAAGGTGTGATTTTTGAGAATGAGGTGGAGGTATTTATAGAGGTAAATTTAAAATCTTACCATAAATCGATTGATATTTCTTCTATAATTTCGAGATGTTACTTCTATAAATTTCGAGATGGTTCCTTGTTGAGTAAAATAGTCTTGCGTGTAATATTTTCTGCAAATTTGATTGATATATCCGCTTTAATTTTCGAAATTAATATATGTCTTGTACTGAATTTCGAATTTCATATATTTATTGGCTTGTAATTTCAAATAACATGTATTATGTTTTCAAATTTATTATTTTTACAATAATATCATAACTCGAAAATAAATTCTTATACATATGTCTATATTTAAATAAAAATTTACATGCCCAAAAATCCAAAAATCTCAGTCTTACATTTACTGTTATTTATATTTTCTGGTCATTTGACATGAATTCCTGACCTATTGTGATATTTGGTTAAATCACATGATTTATTAAATCTCCAACAATGCAAGTATGCAAATTGTAAATGTCACGCCCCGAGCCCGAGCCCGCGCCTGCGTGACTGCACAATGGGCTCCTATAGCAACTATTTCGTATTCGTCTTCGCTTTACGAAAATGATTAACCCAAGTTGCTATAGAAGTCCATTGTAAGCCATTATAAACTCATTTTAAATCTTTGATTTTTTTGATGTGGGACAAGGGTATCACAATCACCCCTCCTTCAGAACGCGACGTCCTCGTCGCGGCCTGACCCCTCGATCCACCAGCATCGAGAATCTAGAGGTGACTCCTACAGGTTCAAGAGGTGGCTCTCGTCATGTAGCACTTTGCCCCGCAGGTTCAAGAGGTGGCTCCCATGCACGTAGCACTTTGCCCTACATAGCACTTATTTCCCGGTGTTCCACGCCGGTGACCGGTTCTGATACCATTCTGTCACGCCCCGAGCCCGAGCCCGCGCCTGCGTGATTGCACAATGGGCTCCTATAGCAACTATTTCGTATTCGTGCTCGCTTTACGAAAATGATTAACCCAAGTTGCTATAGAAGTCTATTGTAAGCCATTATAAACTCATTTTAAATATTTGATTTTTTTGATGTGGGACAAGAGTATCAAAGAAAAGGTAAGCGTTTTACTTGCTTGAGGACTTTTAATGTACGAGCATAAATGCATAAAGTATCATCTATCTCCAATGCTCTTGATCTGACATCCTTAAATACTTGAGTTTCCAAAGTTAAAGCCCTAAAAATGAATGTTTGTACCATGTAGTCTGCCGTTTGAAGCTACTTTTGCAGGTGTATTTTGTCAAGCATTAAATATTTACCAAATATAGTGTCTGTCCATTTAATCTGCTGACTCTAAATTTTCGGCATTTTAGTTTGACCTCGTCATTGGTAGCTAGTTTATTTGTAAAAGCAAAAATAATTATAAATTTAAAATAATACATAGCATTGTGGTATAAATAATTAAATATAGATCATATACAATCAGTAGCCGACTCGTGGTTGATCAAAGTGTGTTCTTTAATTTTTCAACGCATCTATTTGGTGGGAAAAGCAACATATACAGAATAAACAATTGGACGCTACCATTTACCCACTTGGCTTTCTTTCATGGTCGCACAAATCATTCAAAAATCACTTTTTAAATGAATAGCGATAGTTTGGACGAGACGTATATACATTGAATGTGATAAAATATATCAAAATTATATATATTAAATTATACATCTATCTATTATATAAATGTCACTTTAGCGGTGGACATAGAGATGAAAACGANAGATTATATACATGATATTTACGTACATGTCTTGGGAACTTTTGAAACCACCACATAATGGGCCCGAACTAACTAAATATTCTCGGGCCCACAATGTTGAGCCCGTTTAAAACTTTGATTTCCATGTATATCTAAATGGACGTGTCTTCGAAATCGGTCAACTTGGCCACCTTAGAACGCGAAATGGGAATTCAACAAAGATAGAATAGAAGAAATGGAACAACGTGGTTCAAAGAAAAATAAGAGCTTCACAATTTTGCTGGAATCCAGATGTACCAACCGACCGTTGATTGATAGGTATATTGCCTATTTACATCGGTAACTAACACCATTTATCTACATATATACATATATATTTACTATCTTATAAAAAAATTTAGATGCTCTCTCTGCACGAACGAAGAGTCCGATTTGTAGTGAAAACCATTAACTCAGTGCAAACACGGCCTATCGTGTCAAGTGCTAGGCAAGTCGGGACCAAATTTGACCACCTAGGTTAATCCATCTTACTATAAATGAATTGGTGGCCAAAGACTACTCAAACACGGGCAGTAGGTACCGACGTAAAATGGAAATACGATCGTCGAGCTCCCTTTGGGGTCTTTTCCCGTAAACGGCCTCCTTCTGAGTCCTTTTCCCTCACGATATTCCCAAAAATATATACCATATCCTATTTGTCACAGTCAGTTCACATCATTCAAAACATTTTTTCCTTTCCTTTTAAATCATAAAATCTCATGGCTTTCCAAAAATAACATTTTAATAAAAATTGAACAGCTTTCATCATAATATACCATTTAACATGCGTTATGACCCTCGGGACGCTACCAACCCTTTTCGTACTACCCAGGTGTAAAAGGACCGTTTTGTCTCTAGACGTTAAATTTCTCGACTTTGAATTTTTCTTACTTTGATTGAATCTAGATCATCCTAAATAATTATTTAATCTTAAATTTAATTTTTAATATTTTTATTTAGCTTAAATTCGAGGCTTTCTATTTAATTTCTTATTTACTAATTCGTGAAGCATTCAATTCCCGAATTAATTCAAACTTTAATATTTTCTTTCCAAACTTTAAACATAAAATTTTTATACCTGAAAAACCCTCGTGAACCATGAACCAACCCCCGTGGACCATGGTTCGCCTCTTTTCTTTTTCCTAGCCAATATTTCGAACCCTATCTAGTTCCACCGAACCATCTCTTGTTTTTTCTTGAACCACACCCGAGCCACCTCGAGCCAACCCTTGACCAGACAACCTATGGTCCCTACGGAACCCACTTGGACCAGCACCGAGTCTCCAGCACACACCAAAGACCCCTACGCAAGCAGAGTCGTGGCGCCCCTACCTTATGCGTCTATGACTCTTTTACTCGACTAGGACTCCTCCACTCGAGCCACCACCGAGCCCAAACCCTCCTGACCCTCACTGGACCATGTTTCAACCCCTGCTCGCCAGCCTAAGCTAGTGCCGAACTCGCGCGCCTCCACGCATACGCGAAGAAGCCCTCACCCTAATGGACTCCTCCTCGGCTGCTGTCAAATGGCACCTAGCCACGTCCAGCCCAGCCCTAACCGAGCCATGGGCTTGAGCCCTTACCCATCGAGTAGCCTTAGGAAAACCCTAGGCTCTTTCCCGTCCCTAGCCCTCACGATTTCCAGCCTCGTTTCCACCTTGAATCGTCCTCGTTCTATCTATAAAACGTCCTAAGTTGGCAGCCTATCCCTTTGAAATCTTAACGTTTAATAAACAAGCGTAAAATCGTCAAAACGTTTGAAATATTATTTCTATCATTAAACCAATCGAGCATAACTGTTTTTCATGCAAAAATAATCAAAACATGCATAATAAAGTTTGAATGACGCGCCAAAGGAATTTAGAAACGTGCCTTTGCGTTTTAGAACGCTCGAATCTACGATCATCGACGTGAGGTACGAAGAATAACGAACGGGTGACGAAGACTCCTTGTTTCTTCTCTTGAAATTTTCAAAAATATGTGTGTGTTGTGTGTGTAGTGTTTCGGCTGGTTATGGGCGCTAGCAACGATATGTTTTGGACCTTTGAGTTTAGGAGAAATTAAGTCTACTGATCCTAGGTAAATTAGGTCCAATAACAACTATTAAATTGGAAAATAAAAGTTTATAAAAATTAGTTTTCAAAAATATTAATTTTGATCTTTTAAAAGTCTCTCCTTTTCCCAAAACCTGCTTCTCGAGTAAAATCGAGTTCATCTTATAAAATAATTCAAACTCTATCATTTTTAGGAAAATATAATCATATTTAATCATAATAATACGCCTTAAAAATATTTATTTTTGTCTTGGTCGTCCTCAGTCTCCTTCGCCAGCCTATTATCGAATATTCGGAATAAATCTTCAATTCTCATGAAACATGTCATTTAATCATTTAATCATGCAGTCAGACCTTTAATCATATAATATGGATCACGTAAGCATTTAAAATCAATTAAACAAAGCAAGTAAGCAATCTAAGTCATTTGCAGGTATGAGGTTTACGTATGTTGGTTTTTTTTTTTCTGGACGTTACAAATCCTCTCCCCCTTAAATAAAATTTCGTCCTTGAAATTAAGACTTAACCAATAATTCAGGATAACGACTCCTCATTTTTGTCTCGGTCTCCCAAATGACTTATTCCTCCGAGTGATTCAGTCACTTGACTTTTACCATCTTTATCGCCTTATTCCGTAACTCTCTCTCAGTGTGCTGAACTATCTCGGGTCCTAATGTAGCTCTTTCTCCTACCTCGTTCCAATGGATAGGTGACCTACATTTTATTTCGTAGAGTGCCTCGTATTGAGCCATTCTTATAGATGACTGATAACTGTTATTACGTGAACTCCACTTGAGGTAGTTTCCATTCCCAACTTTCTTGAAAATCAATCACGCATGCTCGGAGCAAATCCTCTAAAATTTGTATGACTCTTTCTGACTAACCGTCTGTCTGAGGATGAAACGCGGTACTAAATAGTAGCTTAGTCCCCAATGCTGCATGTAAACTCTTCCAAAATGATGAAGTGAAACGTGTATCTCTGTCCGACACTATAGATACTGGAATCTTATGCAGTATGACTATCTCTCGAATGTATAACTCCGCATAATGAGTCATCGAAAAAGTCATCTTTACTGGTAGGAAGTGTGCTGATTTAGTAAGGCGATTCACTATAACCCAAATGGCATTAAGTCCTTTCACTGTCTTTGGCAATCCTACCACGAAATCCATAGTAATATTCTCTTACTTCCACTCGGGAATGGGGAGTAGTCGAAGCATTCCTGTCTGTCTTTGATGCTCTGCCTTCACTTGTTGACATGTCAAGCATTCAGATACAAAGTGCATAATGTCTCGTTTCATTCCCAGCCACCAATATACAAGTTGTAAGTCCTTGTACATCTTGGTACTGCCGGGATGAACGAAATAAGGGATACTGTGAGCTTCCGTCATAATGTCAACTCTAAGTGAATCACCACTAAAAACTCATAGTCGACCTCGATACCTAACTATGCCATCCTCGACTGAGTACAACATGCTGCCCTTCGATTCATCTCGTTGTCTCCATTTCTGCAGTTGCTCATCATTAGATTGTCCGGCTCGAATTATATCTCGTAGAGTGGAAAGTACTGTCAAAGTAACGAGATTAGGGGCATCTCCCCTAGCATAAACTTCAAGATCGAAGCGCTGGATTTTCACTTGTAAAGGCTTATGTACTGATAAATATGCCAAGACTGTCTCATTTCTACTCAAAGCATTCGCAAATACATTAACCTTGCTAGGATGGTAGCTAATGTCACGGTCATAGTCCTTAACAAGCTCTATCCATCGTCTTTGTCTCATATTCAAATCTTTTTGGGTGAAGAAATATTTAAGACTTTTATGATCCGTAAAGATCTTGCATTTTTCACCATACAAGTAGTGCCTCCAAATTTTCAACGCAAATACGATTGCTGCAAGCTCTAGATCATGCGTCGGATAATTCTTTTCATGTATTTTCAATTTTCTAGACGCATATGATATAACTCAATCATTTTGCATGAGAACGGAGCCCAATCCAAATTTTGAAGCATCAGTAAATACCACATATTCCCTCTGTTCTGTCGGCATAGCTAAAACTGGCACTGTAGTGAGTGCTTGCTTCAACTGATCAAAACGCTTTTGACATTCCGGCACCCATACAAATTTCACATTTTTCTTCGTCAATGATGTCAAGGGTACTGCAATGGATGAAAAACCCTTGATGAACTTGCGATAATAGCCGGATAAACTCAAGAAACTAAGGATTTTCGTCACACTGTTAGGAATTGGCCATTCTTTATCCGTGAATTTAGATGGGTCGACCTCTATTCCCTCTTTCGACACAATGTGGCCCAAGAATGCTACCCTCTCCAGCCAAAACTCGCACTTGCGGAATTTTGAATATAATTTCCGCTCTCGTAATACTTGTAATGTCGTCGTCAAATGCTGATCATGCTCCTCACGGCTCTTGGAATTGATCGAGATATCATCGATGAAAACAATAATGAACTGATCGAGATACGGCTGAAACGCGCGATTCATGAGATTCATGAAGATCGCTGGAGCATTAGTCAATCCAAAAGGCGTCACTAAAAACTCATAATGCCCATAACGCGTTTTGAAAGTCGTCTTGTGCTCATCCGCCTCTTTCACCCTCAATTGGTGATATCCAGACCGTAAATCTATCTTTGAGAACAGCGAAACTTCTTGTAATTGATCAAACAAGTCTTCGATTTGGGGTAATTGATCCTTATTCTTCACTGTCACCCTATTCAAATCTCTGGAGTCGATGCACAATATCATGCTCTCATCCTTCTTCTTCACAAATAACACTGGCGCGCCCCATGGAGAGAAACTAAGGCGAATAAATCCCTTGTCTAGCAGCTCTTGAATTTGATCTTTTAATATGAGGCATTTGTTTGTTTTGTGCCGCCTTGAAGATAAATGGTTTCCCATTTGGTGGTCTAATAGATACTGACCTCCGCCGAAAATCAATAATGGCCCCATTCAGTGTAAGCCAATCCATGCTCAAAATAATATCGAACTCGGGCATAGGTATTACCATAAGGTCTGCTCGTATAATATTCTTTTGCAATTTAAGTTCCACATCCTTAACCATGCTATTAGAGACCATATGTTCACCAGAAGGTACTGTAACTCTAAATCCCGACTCCACGTCTACTAGTAAGATTCCCAATTGTTTCACGAAGGATTCAGATATGAACGAATGCGTAGCTCCAGAATCTAGCAAAGCGTAAATAGCTACGCATGCTAATAAAATTTTGCATATGATAATATTTAAATTATACTCGATTAAGGCCATAAAATTTAGAAATTTTATATCATCTAGGCCATTCTAGTTTCCCATAATAGCTTTCAACCCCTTAAATTTCGAAAATTACAAATTGGCCCCCTTAAAAATTCGAAAATTGCAATTTAGTTCTAGAAGATTTTGAATTTACCAATTAACCCCTTAAAATTTTCGAATTGCACTAAGTTCCCATTAATTATTATTATTTTATTTTTTTTTGTAAATTTCAATTTGGACCTAAAAATTTCAATCTTCTACAATTTGGTCCAAATAACTAGTGTTTGCAAGAATTCAATTTCCTTAAACCCTAGAACATGCAATTATAAGTCATCAAGTTCAACGCATCTCGATTAATTCTAGCATCCATGCTTTTTTCTTAAGCAGTAAAGCAATATAAAACGCTTATATAGTCGGAGTACCTGTAATAAGCGTAGTGTCTGGCTCCGCTTGCTCAGCATGAATCACATATGCCCTTCCAGTCGTAGGTTGCTTGAGCTTTGGGCAATCACCAGCCTTGTGTCCCATTTCTCCGCACTTGAAGCACTTGTAGGTGCCCTACGTGCACTTGCTGTAATGATGATGGTTGCACTCCTTGCACTATGGCTTCTCAGCTGTCTTCGGGACATTATCTTTAGGTGGTTGTCCTTGTGGTTTCAGCTTTCCCTGTCGCTTAGGTGGCCCCGTGAATGGTTTCGTATTATGCTGACTAGCTTGCTGGGCACGATTCTTCTTGCGCTGCATCTCCCAATCAATATCCTTAAGTGATTTCTCGGTTCGAAAAGCTTTAGCAACGGCAGTAATATAATTAGTAGGATCAGTGAGCTTCGGGAGTTCATAATATGTTCCATATTTCGATGCTGCGGAAGTACATGTCGAACCCGTCACATGTACTAAATTATGAACATGTTCAATTAACTCCAAACATGACGTATGAGGAAAGACTTGTACAAATCTTATCAAGACAAGAAAGAAGATTGCGAAACAAAGTCATTCCAATGGTCAAGGTCAAGTGGCTGAATCACTCGGAAGAAAAAGCTACTTGAGAAACCGAGAGAGACTTGAAGAGTCGCTATCCACAACTCTTCGGTAAGTTCTAATTTCGAGGAAGAAATTTTATTTAAGGGGGGAGGAATTGTGAGGTCCAAAAATTAAGAAAACGTAATCCAACTGCATGCGAATCTAGGAAACATGAAAAAAAAGAGTAATTAACTGATTTTAATTGCTAATTGATTATGTGACATACATGCTTATATGCTTGGCAGTGGATACTTGTTTTTGATAGTGACCCTATTGAGCTCTCGATAATAGATGCAAAGACGCATACTACCATCTTTTTTTTTCACAAATAATATCGGTGCGCCCCATGGAGAATAACTAGGGCGAATAAAACCCTTGTCTAGCAGTTCTTGGATTTGATCTTTTAGCTCTTTCATTTCGGCAAGTGCTAGACGATAAGGTGGTTTTGATATAGAAATTGTGCCCGGCATTAAATCAATAGAGAATTCCACTACACGATCGGGCGGAATGCCATAAACGTCTTCGAGAAAGACGCTGGGAAAATCTCTGACAATATC
Organism: Primulina huaijiensis; assembly: GCF_012295235.1. Taxonomy (NCBI): domain Eukaryota; kingdom Viridiplantae; phylum Streptophyta; class Magnoliopsida; order Lamiales; family Gesneriaceae; genus Primulina; species Primulina huaijiensis. The sequence goes on from NC_133316.1 coordinate 5,862,406, forward strand.
AACATCTTCAAATTTTTGACTGATAGGAGCATGTGCGGTAGTAACACACGCTAGAAAAGCTTGGTATCCGTGTTTAATAAGTTTCCTCGCACATAGACAAGAGATAATGTGCGGCATTTGTTTGTTTCTGCCCGCTAATACATAAGCGCTAGAGTCCTGATTAGGAGGAGGCTATGGAATCTCCTCCTCATGTCTATCCTCATTACCACTGCGAAGAACTTGTCTAGGTAGCATCTCTGTACAATTCGTCCCAACCACGTAACAAACATGCATTTAAAATTTAAAAAAAAATAACATATACATAAACTCTATATCATGCATCAAGAAAGCAATTATAATTCAGCATATAAAATTAAAGCAGTAAAAACTCACAGACTTGAGGCGTGATTTTTTGAGCTTCTCGGAGTTGCAGTAACACAATCTTTTGGAGATCCTTCGCTCTTATACGAACTGAGATACCCTCCACTTTATAACACTAAAATCCGACTGAGACAACCCCTATCAAACTTCTTGACAAACTCAGCAACAGTCGAGTCTCCCTGACGGAGGCTCATAAACTCTCTCTTCAGCCGTTCCCTAACATCAGCAGTAAAATACTTCTCATAGAATATCGTTTTGAATTGAGCCCAAGTAACTGTAGCAAGGTTAACACCGTGCTCGGCTCCTTCCCACCACAAAGAAGCATCCTCTCTAAACAGATAAGTAGTACACCTCACACTGTCAGCATCTCCCATATCAAGATAGCGAAAGTGTACCTCCAATGAACGAATCCAACCCTCTGCACCAAAAGGATCGGTAGTGCCAGAAAATTCCTTCGGCCCTAGCCTCCGGAATTGCTCAAAAATATCACGCTGTGGCCTAGGTGGCTGCTGTAACTGCTGTTGTTGCATTTGCTGCAACTGCTATTGCTGTAACCGTTGCTGCTGTAACTGCTGCTCGAAGAGACGAGCCATCCCCTCTAATGCAGGAGTAGCAGGATCCCCTGGTGGTGGTGGTGCATCTCTTTGATGATTCACACTGTTCTCTGCATGGATCCATCTACATGTAACCACAATATTGGGCGGCGGGGACATCAGCGACACTCTCACCGGTCAACTTAGCCTTGGCCTATCCTCTTTCAAGTAGAAATACGATCGTCGGGGCTCCCTCTGGGGCCTTTTCCCATTAATGGGCTCCCTCTGAGGCCTTATCCCCTCACGATATTCTCATTCTTACCTCAAACCTCATGACCTCAAATCCTCAATGGTGTCACGGAAAATACGATCGTCGGGCTCCCACTGGGACCATAACCCTCACGATATCTCCACATAACATCATTATAGTCACAATCACTTCACTTCCTTCAACGTTTTACATTTACGTCACTTTATAAAAATCAAGCATCACATATCATCTTTATTCTTGAAACCAAGCATGCAACATGTCTTTTAAATGTCAACCTTAAATCATAAAAATCCATGGACATAAAAAAATCATAATTTAATCATGAACATCTCATAAACATTCAAAAATAGTCATAATATCATAAAAACAGCATTTAGGGCACTGCCATGACCTTTACTAATTTTTAGGTGCAAAAAGACTGTTTTACACCCGGACTTGACATTTTACGTTTTTGACTTTTTTTCTTGATTTCTTGACTCTAACATGTCTCAATTAATTATTTAAGCTTAAATTAATTTTTCCATAATTTTATTTAGCTTAAATATTAGATTTTTTTATTTTTCTTTAATTAATTGTTTTGACGGTGTTTTAATCCCGAAAAATCCCAAACTTTAATATAAAATTCATAAATTCTAAATTTAGCCTTTTTATATTATTTTAGCCTTTATAAACCATGACTCGACCCCCGTGAGCTGTTTTTCAATTTTTATTAGTTAAAAACCCTAATTTGACACCTAAACTTCGACCCCGAGCCAACTTTCGATTTTCACGAGTCAACCCCAAGCCAAGTTGATCCAAAACCTGACCAACATCCTAGAGTACCCTACTGGACCCTTAGATCACTTAGAAACCATTTCTACCCCAAAAATCGAAGCCCTCAACTCCCCACCTATGCTGGCCGAGAGTTTTAACTTGCATGGACTCTAAGTTTTGATGCTTGGGCTCTAGCCAAAGCGCCAACCCTTGAACCAAACCCATGTGCACTTGCTTAGGACCCTAGGGACTCCTTCTAACCCAACCCGTGACCCCGAACTGAGCCCCTCAACTCCTGGACACCTGCACTCACACACGCTCATGCTGCGTGTTTCTCGGGTAGGAGTCCTAGCATGGCTAGGACCCTCGCCTTGACCCATGACAGACCCTGGCCGAGCCCTGGCCCAAGCCAAGACCAAGCCAACCCCTTATTCATTGAACCCGATCACCCCTAACCTTGACAGCAGAATCGGTTTTCTCGCATGGTGCTTCTTTCCTTCACTTGTGAGGTGGATTAGGCGTGTGTGTGTGACTCATAAGAATGTGTAAACCACTCTTGATCTTACCTTATGTCATGGCAGCCCCTTAATCAAACAATAAAATCACGAATTTGCATCAAAATCTCATGTTTCCCATGTGTGCATGCATTATTTCGAAAATACTGAAAAATAAATCCATGTTCTTCATGTATACAATAATTAAAACAATAATATGATATGATGGATGAGAAAAGGAGACGTATGGTGTGCCTTTGCGTTATATACGCACGAATAACCGTTGACGTCGAAGAACGGAGTGAAACCTTTGGCTTGAATTCCCTTGAACCCTTCGAAAAAAAAACCCTTCTACTTGGTGGTGTTGTGTCGTGTGTGTTGTGCTTGTTGGGAGAGAAATTTCTGAATTTGCAAAGTTTGTGGCCGTGTATTTGAGGTGCAAAGTGTAGGGTTTTTAGGTGTTTAATATATTATATAGCTAATTAAATACTAACAAGGCTTTAGGCCTATTAAGCCTCTAAATTAAGCCCATTAGTCTTAATTATAATTAAATAAAATATTAGCAAAGTTTTTTTTTGTTTAAATAAATTTGTGAATTTATTAGCCGGGTTGCCAAAAAGCTCACATTTTTGTTGAAAAACACGCACCGATAAAATTTACGTCCCGGCGTATAAAATCACCTCAAAACCCTTTATTTTCAAAAATGTGAAAATGCAACACTCATATTTTAAATAATTAAAAACAATTATTTACTAAAAATATTTTTCGTTTTTTAGCCCTCGGTCCTCGTTCCTCGATCGCAACTTGAATATTCCTAAAAATACAGTTGTATGAATAATGACAATAAAATCCTATTTAACATATAAGCATGTATGTCACAAAATCAATTAGCAATTAAAATCATTTAATTACTCTTTTTTTTTTATGTTTCCTAGATTTGCATGCAGTTGGATTACGTCTTCCTAATTTTTGGACCTTACAACAACCCTCGTGAACTGTGAACCGCCCGTGGACCATGGTTCGCCCCTTTTCTTTTTCTTAGCAAATATTTCGAACCTTATCTAGTTCCACCAAGCCATCTCTCTTTTTTTCTCGAACCACACCCAAGCCACCTCGAGCCAACCATTGACCAGAGCCCCTATGGTCCCTACGGAACCCACTTGGACCAGCACCGAGCCTCCAGCGCGCGACAAAGACCCCAGCGCAAGCCATGAGCCGCAGCACCCCTACCTTATGCGCCTAAGACTCTTTTACTCGACTAGGACTCCTACTCAAGCCACCACCGAGCCCAAACCCTCGTGACCTTCACTGGACCATGTTCCAACCCTTGCTCGCCAGCCTAAGCTAGCGCCGAACTTCATGGGCCTGCACGCACGCGCGGAGGAGCCCTCACCCTAATGGACTCCTCCTCGGCTGGTTTCAAATGGCTAGGACTCTTCCTAACACCTAACCACGTCCAGCCCAGCCCCTAGCCCAGCCCTGGCCGTGCCATGCGCTGTGCCAAGCCCTTGGCCGAGCCCTTACCCATCGAGTAGCCTTAGGAAAACCCTAGGCTCTTTCCTGTCCCTAGCCCACACGATTTCCAGCCTTGTTTCCACCTTGAATAGTCCTCGTTCTATCCATAAGACATCCCAAGTTGGCTGTCTATCCCTTGGAAACCATAACGTTTAATAAACAAGCGTAAAATCGTCAAAACGTTTGAAATATTCGTTCTATCGTTAAACCAATAGAGCATAACTATTTTTCATGCAAAAATAATCAAAACATGCATAATAAAGTTTGAATGATGCGTCAAAGGAATTTAGAAACGTGTCTTTGCATTTTAGAACGCTCGAATCAACGATCGTCGACGTGGGGTGCGAAAAAGAACGAACGGACGACGAAAACTCCTTGTTTCCTCCCTTGAAATTTTCGAAAATATGTGTGTGTTGTGTGTTTGTAGTGTTTCGGCTTGTTATGGGTGCTAGAAACCCTAGGTTTTCAATTGTATAAATTTTAATTTGTGAGGTAATGAGCTTAGGTTTTGGGCATTTGAGCTTAGGAGTAATTGGGCCTACTAATCCTAGGTTAATTGACCAAATAACAACTATTTAATTGAAAAATAAAATTTTATAAAAATTAGTTTTCAAAAATAATAATTTTGACAATTTAAAAGTCCCTCGTTTGCCCAAAACCGACTTCCCTAGTAAAATCGAGTCTGTCTTGTAAAATAATTCGAAATCTATCATTTTTAGAAAAATTTAGTCATATTAAATTATATTAATACGCACTAAAAATATTTTTTGAAAAATATTTAATTTGTCTGGGTCGTTCCCGGTCTTCTTTCACCGGCCTATTATCGAATATTCGGATAAAATCTTCAATTATGATGAAACACGTCATTTAATCATGCAGTCAGACCTTTAATCATATAATATTCATTATGTAAGTATTTAAAATCAATTAAACAAAACAAGTAAGCAATTTAAGTCATTTGCATGTATGTGTTTTACGTAGGTTTTTTTTTTTTTTGGATGTTACAGCTTAATTACTACAAAATAGGCAGTTGGAAAAAATGAATCAGTGAAAAATTTTGTTCTTTGAAATTTTATTTTTCATTATATGAACGAGATTTGTATCATCGTCATATCAAAGCTGTCTGATCATCGATCGGGTTTCAATGAGTTTACAATTATTTAATTAGTGAATTTAGAATATATTATTTAAATAATAATTGAGTAGTATTGACTATTATGTAAGATTTTCATAGAATATTCTGAGGGATACAAAATTAATTAATTCATTGCTTAATTAGTTAAATAATGATTGTTTAGTTATAATATATCATATATTATTAAGAGTTAATAATTTTTAATTATGCCGTGTAATTTTCATGATTGAAAAATATAACATGAAATTTTTAAATAATGAAAATTTTAGAATCTTGCTTCAAGTAGAATACTAATGGGATTGAGAGACTGTGTTCATTAAATACATGTCAATAGTTGATACACACAAAAAATAAATAAATAAATAACAATCAAGATCAAGATTATCCTCCCCTTCTCTCCTCAAGCAAAAATCGACCAACACTTGTCCTTGGTAGAAAAGTTTCAGCCGACCACCACAACCCAGCCGCACGTCTACCACCGTCGCCAATTCCTGCTCGGTTTCGGCGATCAAATCTCAACGACATATCTTGTCTAATTTTCTAGTGTAAATTAGATGAGAAATTCAGTTTTCAATCGTGGGCCTAATTCTAAAAATCGAAAAAGATGTTTATTCTAGTAGATCGTTCGTAGAAATATACAATAAGGATTGTTACCGCCTAAACACCAGGATAGTTGGAGCAAGTATTTAGAATTCAAAAATTTAACACCGAATGTTTAATTGAATTACACACAATTTCCCATCAAATTCATTCAATGAAATTAGACTAAATTTGTCAACTCTTTCATTTGTTCTTCTCTTCATCATTTTGAATGTTGTTACCTTTTGAAAGATTTCAAAGAGAGAATTTTTTTTTATTATTTTTTTTGTTTTGAAATATTATAGACGATTTTGTAGATTAAAAATGAGTTAATTTAGTGTCGGCGATGTAGCAGCAGGAATCGGGAATATCAAATTCGGCTAATAAAATCTATGTGAAAGGTTTGATTGTTTAATTAGTCAAAATTTGATCTTAATTCAATATGTTGATTTTTCATTTTGTGATTCTAATATTTTCATTAGAATGGCGACGATGTATTGGACATAAAAGCAATGTCCAAAATTATGTTAGCAATATTGAGTAACACATCATAATTATGATGAAAAAACTAATATAT
>NC_133316.1:5869159-5943024 GCF_012295235.1 Primulina huaijiensis
CTAGGGACATAAATAAATAAATATTTATAATATGTGTATAATATATATACACATATTATAAATGAGATGAGGTATAGAATTTTCCAAATAAAAATCTTTTTTTTTTCTAAATATTGAAAATTAATAAAACCATACCAAAAATTTTCATATTTTTATCTAAGTAATTGAAAATTTACATTGTATTAATGCATACTTGAAATTTGACAAAAAAAACACACATATATATATTCAATAAGTAAGTGTTACCTTATTTGATGAGTACAAAAGTGAGTATGATTGATAGGAATCNNNNGGGTTGAATTATTACCATCGACTATAGTGTTTTTAAAATTACAATTGATTGATCTTGCAATAGTTATTAGAATTAAAGTCATGTATATGATTTCAATAAATTTTAATAAATACAATTATCGAGAGGAGTAATAATTGTTGGAAAACAATAACTAATTTCACTAAAATAATGATTGAAACATGACATTTAACTACTATTTATTGTTTAAAAGATTTGAGTTTCATCATAAAATTTTAGTAAAATAGCAAATGATCGATGATATAATTTTTATAATATGAGTATATTATCTTAGTTTCATAGTTTATTTTAAAGTAATCTTATCCAAACCGTAGCTTAGGATTAGTACTTGGTAAAGGATTGTTTCGGTGTGTGACTTTCTATACCAATCGTGGGATATTTGAATAACAGGACAGGAAATATTAAAATTTATTTTATATTAAGATATAATATATAAAATTGCCAAGAAATCATTGCTCCATCACTTTTATTTTTTCTTTATATTCCTTAATCTAGAACTAAGATGATGAAGACACTTCTACTTGGTTCATCCCCCAATGACAATATTTCGACAACTGAGTAACAAAGGTTTAAATAACTAACAAGCAACAAAGACTTTTAGTGGAACCAATTATTCACATCAAAACAAATACTATATACTAAAATTATATCCGATCCTAAAATGTGTTGAGAAATAAGCATTATATTAATTAATTAGAACAGGCACTTGGAAATTAATTCAAGATATTTCTACTAATGAAAGTGTTTCTTTCGTCCCGAAAAATTGCGCAAATCCACTAGTAGAATTTTTGGCTTTTACTTCGCCACTCGTTACTTCGGCGATTATTAATTATGAAGTAGTATATATCAATCAACTTTGGTAATAACACCAGCGAAGTAAAACATTATTTTTTACTTCACAATATAAAAAACACGGGCTTCACTTCTAATTTTTTATAATCTTTTACTTCGACACGGTAGTTTTGTTCTGGATAGGCTCCACTTCTCTAATTGATCAAAATTTAATCTTTATTCAACAATTTTCAAATTTTCCTACATTTAGTATGATTTTGGTCGGATTTTAGAGTTTCCAACAGAATTGGAATTGCTGACACTTGGTAGAAGAATTTGGAAAATTATAAAAGTAGAGGGAATATATACTATACTAGTAATAATAAATTACTTGGTAGTTAATTCAAGAGAATTCCTATTGATTAAACCCTTGAGGCAAGGTTTTTCTTTTATCCTCACAGAACAAAATGAATAAATAAAAAATAATACAAACATCAATATATTTTATCCAAAGCTAAAAACCCTGTCCAAATTCTATGAAACTTTTGAGATAACTACACTGATTTTCTAATTTTTTTTGTTCTTATCATTCGATCTTTGCAACTTATTCAAAATTAGTTTTGTTGATGGATCAATGTTGTAAGAACCAGACGTCATCGATATCATTCCACAGATTGTCCGATATGTCTCCGCCGTTCATCCACTGGCTGCTTTCCTCCGTCATATTCAACTCCTGGTGAAAATTATAACCAGTGGGGCTGATTAAAAATTGTTCAGCATAATTCGAAAGATCCCTTCCCTTATAATCTTGATTATTTCCCTGGTTCAGTACTGGATGATTGTTGTAACACTCCGTCAGGTCGGGAACCGGCGTCCCGAAAGAGTCCGATGATGCAACGACGCTGGAATCTCCTGGGGAATAAGTGTGAGCGCTGCCGCCGAAGACAGGCTGCGGAGGCACGACTTGAGATGAGAACATGTCGGGATCCGTGCTACTTTGGTCGTCGAGATCGTAAACAGTGGCTGTGGAATTGGCGTAAGAGGAAGCTGCCATGGCGGCAGCTCCGCTGCTCGTGGAGGCCTGAGCTTGGATTCTCTCGACTAATCTTGGCATCCAAAGGTAGCGCATGGTGTCCTTGAATTGCTTGCTGTTAACGTCACACTTGAGCTGCTTCGCATGCTTTTGGACCCTTGTTCTCCAGTAATTCTTGATCTCATTATCGGTCCTTCCCGGCAAATGTTGCGCGATTTTAGACCACCTGCATATCAAATTCAGTCTCGATCAATATCATACCACGACAACTTGAAATCCAATCAGAAGTAGATTTTACAAAAATCATACCTATTGCCCCAACGAGAATGGAGTTCAAGAATCAGGAGCTGTTCTTCGAGAGTAATATTTCCCCGGCGGACATCAGGTCGCAAATAGTTGAGCCATCTCAATCTGCAGCTCTTCCCAGTTCTGTTCAGGCCTGTGACATTCGAATTTCAAACATTTTATCAGCCTCCAATCGCAATAATTGTGCGGAAAAAGCAACAAAGAATAATCCCTTTTAACAGGTTAACTTCCACACGTCAATTATTCATACCCAAAAACACGTCAATTATTCACCCAAAAACCAAGAATCCTAGCCAACACACGAATTTTAATTTCTTCAAATTTCCCCTTAGTCCACAAAAAACAAAGCACCAAAATCATTCCGACCACCAAAAAATGAAAAGGAATTATACCAGCACAGCGGGAGAGCGAATTCCAGCGGCCTTCTCCGTGGCGGGATATGTAGTTCATGAGAGCAAAGTCTTCTTCAACAGTCCATTGCCCTCTTCTGAGGTCAACCATTTCCTCTTCCGTACTCTGGTTGTAAGCTTTGGCCTGCATTTGTTCCATTTCAAGATTTGCCTAAAACAGCTAGGAAAGTTGATTGATTGTACAAAGAAAAGTTAAGGATGGGATGTATATATAGAGATTTTTGTGTGTAAATATATGTGTATGTATATGTTTAAAGAGATGATCGAATTGAACGGAATGAATAGATTGGGGGGCTTTATATAGACGTGCGTTAAAGGAGACGAGGGAAGTGGGCAACTAGGAAGCCGCAATTAATTAACTAAAGCGCACACTTCAAACTTTGTTTCGCAGGAATGATACGATATTTTAATATAGTTAAGCGAGTAAGAGCTTTGAAATTTGACTCTTTGACTCTTTAAATTCTGTGTGTTGAAATAGTGTGTGTGTTTTAAATAAAAAAAAGATATATTTATGTTTAATTTATTACTATTTATTTACTTTTTTTGTTTATTTCTACATGTTTTTGCGATCAACTTGTCCCGAAATATTTGACATTGTGACATGGGAATTTCCACAATAAAAAAAGTGTACTATTTTAGTTAATTACTGAATTGAAATTTATTTATTTTTTTTACTATTAATATATGGTACCACAAAGATTTACATGTCATGAGAATCTGATTTGAATATAATAATAGGTAAATTGCACATTAGATTTTTTATATTTGCTGAAACCACTTAAAATTGATTTTCTATATTTTCGAATTTAAGTCTTAGTTTTGTATGTTCTTATTTATGTCAAAAATTTAATTATTTTCTCATTTGGTGAGACTATACGCGTCAGCATCGAATTGATGTTGCCACATTAGAAAAATGACTAGAATTATCAAGAAAAAAATATATTACATATTAAGACTGAATTTCAAAACATAAAAGACTAAAATCGTAAAGAGACCAAGATAAATGACAAAAAAAATAAAGTTTTCTCAATATAAATAAACTCAAGTACTTCAAACTATATTGTCTTACTGATGGAACAAGATTGTTTTATTCCGATCTATAAATTTAATATTTTAATAAAACTATATTATATAGTTTGCTTTTAGTTAAAATAAGTTCAATTTATTTTATGATCAGATATATCAAATGTGTCTGTGTGTGTAAATGAATTTAATTTAAAAATAGGGAAAAAATTTGATTCCATGAATTGATTTGATTAAAAATTGGGATTTAGATTTATCAATTGAAAATCGAAATGTAATTAATATTTATTCACCAAATAAATTAAAGCCATTCAATTGGAGATAAATTTTAACCGATTTCATTTTTGGAGTTCTTGGCAAAAATTCCCTCTGCCAATCTTTTCTTATAAATCAGTGCAGTATATTTTATTTTCGAATTCAGTCCCGGACACCAGATTTTTTCTATTTTTTATTTTGAACTCTCTAATTCAATTTATTTTACACGTTAAATTAAGGGTAACTTATTAAAAAATCCCCATCTCTCTTCTCAAATTTCTTTTTACTCTTCATCCCTTTAAAACTTAGTTTTAACTCCCTATTTTTTGAAAATTCCAATAATACTTTTATTCCTCAAATATGGTACGTGACATTGTTAGACCTATCGAGCCTGTTCTTGAAGGCATATAGTCCCAAGACATACAGCTACGTAAGATTTAATTTCTAACGTATATACCCTGCTCAAATGATCATTTTTTTTAATGGCCCATCATGCTTCCGTATAATAAATTGAACAGTTTACCTCTTTGACCAGATTGCCGTCGGGTTATATCCATCGGGTTTTACAGACTGCTCCTCACAGCCTAACCACGCAGTCGCAACAGATGGTTCCTGACATAGATTCATTCAACAGCACTTAGCACAACTCTGTTTCGTTTCCTACCTCAGGATGTATAGTAAAATAAGTCAATTTGAAACTAATACATGAGAGGGGCAAAAGCCTTGGTTTTTTTATTCAAATATACAAAATATTATCACATAGTAAACTACTGTAGATGAGGAGAAACTTGTTTAGCTACTATACTAAAACACACATAAACTAGAAAATATTACAATTTTTTGAAAGAAAATTAAGAGATTGAATGATGCATTTATCTTCCTTCCGCCTTCTTATTTATAGAAGCCCTTTGCGGATTTGTTCTTCAAACTTCAAACTCTTGCTATAACTTTTTTTTAAGGCCTTCCAACTGTGGTTGACACTATCTCTTGAGCGGGTCGAGTAGGTGGTTGAGTGGTCCCTCCACTTGTCTTGAGTTGTCTTTTTCCTAGATTATTAATCTAGAAACAGCTTGTTCGTCCAGTTTTATCTCCTGGCATAGATAGTAGATATGGGTCTGGATCATATCAGTTGAGATTTCATTACCCGCTTTTTTAGAAGTTTGTATAGATCTTTGAAGATCACCAGCTGCTTTCTTGTTGTTTTAATCCGTCTTTTAGAGACCTTGAGATATGTATAATACATTTTCTTTGGTTCCAAACTTCGGTTTAATTTTTGTGTGATTTTCTTGTTCCCATTTACTCCATTTTATAGGTAAATTATGGGTCCATGTCTTTTAGTTAGTGGGCAAATTGCATACCTACTTGCTTTTGTCGGGGAATCTTTAACTTCTGTTATCCCCAAGGAAAAGTGATGGCAGTCACATGACCATTTATTTTTGTCGAGAAATCTTAAACTTTTGGTGTCCTCGAAAAAAACGTGGTTGTGGTCCTTCACCACTTGGTCCTGTCTCAGCAAGATGTTTCTTGTCTGACCGAGGTCTAAAGCCCTTGCCAAATTCTGGCTCCTTTTGATTTGGGCATTCTGAGCAGATTTGTTCTGACCATCTTCTCAACATGAGCCATGTTGCAGAATTTCCGACGAGTTTTCTTTATTCCCCGGCCGTTTGCTATTCCACAGAAGATTTCATTTCTTTTCAAATAGATCTTCTGCAAAACTTGTTGTTTTTTTGGTCATAGTATTTAACATGAATGATAATGTAGAGCCCAAAATCAGTACACGTAAACCCTTGAATTTATTAAATAGTTAGAATTATTTATTTAATTTTTAAAATGATTTTTTTACCATGCATGATTTACGATTCACATTATTTTAAATTGTTACATGTTTATTGTGATGCACGTTAAAATGTTTTCTTGAGTTTTATGTTTCAAGCGAATATTCAATGCGGGATCGAGAAAAGAGACCGGTGACGATTTAGGCGATTCTTGAAATGTGGTATTTTATTTCAGGTCAAGAAAATTGTTATTTTAAGTGATTTTTGGAATTTTAAGCAGTTTAAAGTCTAATTTAATTTATTATGTGATTTTGAGATTTTAAGATTTTCAAATACTAATTTGAAAATTTGGAGATTTTAATCTCGAAACTTGGTGCTCAATTATTTTATTTAATCTTTGAGTAGTATTGAATAATTAGATTAGTATTGAATAATTAGAGTATTCAATGAACTCGGTATAAAAAATAAAGAAAAAATAGTTTTTGATCTATTAACTTATTCAATTTTAAGCTTTGATCCACTAAATTTTCAAAGTTTGATTTTGATACCTTAACTTTTGATTTTTAACTATTTTTGTTCAACTACTAATATGACATTGAAAAATACTGATGTGGTGTCAAAATATGTTGATGTGGTGTCAAAAATGTGACCTGACATTGAAAATTGTTGACTTGTCAAATGCTGATGTGAAATTAAAATTTAATTGATTATTTTACCCAAAATTGAATAAGTTAGTGGACGAAAAATTCATTTGTCCTATAATAAATCCAATATGTTCATTGTTAGAAACTATCATTGACTGATTGTATGATTGACCTCAAGAATTCCTAATTTACGCCAAGAAAATGTTTTTTTGTTTTTTTTTTTTTAAATATTGACCTCAAGAATTCCTAATTTACTCCTATTTTAAGAGTTTTTCTGGTATCTTCATCAGTATTTCTTGACGAGAATTTTAGATTCAGGTTCGAGTAATATTTCATGGACCCGTCATAAATCTTTGGCTCCTATTTTAATGGTATTTAATATAGTTGGTTTAGTAACAAATATTTTTCTAAAAAAATAAAAAATAAATTTGTGCTTAAATAATTTCTCGATATTTGAGTTACATATGGGGGAAAATTCTAAAATCAATTGATTAATTTTCACATTAAATTAGATAGATTTTCATTGGAGGTATTGATATGTACTTTGGACTTTGGTGATATATACAATCGAAACTGGGAACTCTAGCAAAAATCGAACCAAGTGTTGACAACTAATTTATTACGCTAACATCAAATTTCGGCTAGCTAATTAGAAGATCTACAGTTTAAATATAACAAATTATATATGACCAATTTAGAATTATTCTGTTCCCAACAATAAAAAAAACCCTATCTAACTTCTAAATTCATCATCATGTTTTCAATGTTTAAAAAAAATATTATTGACTTTTATTTTATAAGAAAAAATGCATAATAATTTTTTTTAAAACTTTTGCGAGCACTTGTCGTTTTAACCATATTTACAACAATATAACGTCATGACATGTATTAAATTTGCTTATGTTAAATTTCTCAAAAAGGATCTGAACTCAATGCGATTCTAAGAATCAAATTATTAAAAACAAAAAAAGAGATCTTGCATAGATAAATGATAGTTGTTTCAATGTTTCTAAAGGGATTCGTGGAAAAGGAAAAAGAATATTTACATTCCTTAATCCTTACTCCCCAAAAGGAGACTAAGAGTTGAATAGAACATAAACACTAATTATATATGTTAATAATTAATCACAAAAAATTTTGTGAGACAATCTCATGTGTCTGTTTTATGAGACGAATATCATATTTGAGTTGTTCATAAAAATATTATTTTATATATCAAAATTATTATTCATTATAACAAATATGAAATATAATTTACTTGTCACAACGAAAAAATTACTATTAATTAATTGGACACGTGCCCCCCACAAACCCCNGTATGTTTTTTTGAGAAGGTGGTCTCTTTTGAGACGGTTTCATGAATCTTTATCTTTGAGACGGGTCAACTCTATCAATATTCACAATAAAAAGTAATACTCTTAGCATAAAAAGTAATACTTTTTCATTGATGACCCAAATAAGAGATCCGCCTCATAAAATACGACCCGTGATACCGTCTCATATAAGTTTTTGCCTTATTATTATTACTTATTCATAACAGAAATGGAAAGAAGATATAAGTTAATAATGGAAAAAAAAGTTAATTAAAACATCATTTTTTAAATTAATAATGTAATATGTAATGACGTAATTTTATATTATAAATATAATAATCTGAAAAATATACCATGACATGTGTCTCGTGCACCGATGTGGATGTACCATTGTTCTCTATGAGATGTCAAATAGCAGCAGGTGTCAAGCCCACAAGATTTGACTTGCAATCCTATTAAACTATTACATGCATGTAATTTTAGTACGCTTGTTAAGCAAATATTTTATGGCAATATGATAAGATATTCAGCCACCATCATGTAAGAATGGAAGACATTTTTTATCATAATTTAAAATTTAATTATTATTACAAGAATGGAAGAAGTTTTTATCATAATTTAAAATTTAATTACTATTGTAAGGATGAGCTAATTATTATTGTAAGGATGACCTAAATAATAACATACCTATTATTTTTCGTTCATAGACAGGTCAAAACTACTTAGAAACCCGATCTTCACCGTTCACAATTTCTTTGACTTACTTTTGAACGTATTGTACAAGTTTAAGCCATATCCAGCCGTTCAATAAGTCTCAAAGAGTTCTGTAAACTTACTTTTGAAAGTATTGTGTTGGTTTTAAAAATATAAATTTCTTTTATGGTTGAATTCATTTTGAAAGTTTCCATTGAGCATTCTTCTCTTTCCTCCCCTTCTTGTGATAGGATACTCTATGTTTTGGTAATGTGAGGATTCAGTTGGATATGAGTGAGAATCCCAACATACGATAAGTTTATGTCCTTACACAGTGGGATTGTAGTCGTTATATTGCATCGCCTCCTTATAGGAGTAAAAATTAGGAACTGATATCAGTAAACCATGAAAAATAGATAAATCTCATAGCTTATGCCAATGTTATGTTTACGTTTATGCTCATGATATATGTTATACAAAATATGTAATGCATGATTTGCTGCTTGTCCAATATCATGTGTATTTATTACGTATGTGCTCGAACGACCCCTACTTAATGAGTGACCATCATATCACTTACATCTTACTCTATCTCATAGATAAGTCCGAAGAACAAATCGAAGAAGAAAAAAACAATGCCAATTTTGAGGATGGCAATAGAGATTAATCAAGAATTTTAGTTTAATAATGTTTTTTTAATGTTTTATTTTAATTCAAGTCGTAAGATGCTTCCGCAAGGTTATTTATGTTTTGGAATTTGTACGTTATAAAGAAAATGTTGATTATGATTTACAAACTTATTGGCTAGACATTAATATACGAGGCTTGTTGTTTTCAATTACGTGGTTGTTAAAAAACTCCGGTGTCGACTAACCCCAGACACGGGGCATGAAATTTAATTGGTATATGAGCCACCAAGTTCATAATTCAGTTGAAATTTTTATTTTTTTAAAAAAGATTTTGGCTAAAGGCCGAAGCAATCCCCCTTCGAAATTGGCCAACGATTAATAGTCACAACTTTTTGGATAGTGTCTGAAATCGAGAAATTCTTTCTTTTAGGTCCTTGAAATGCTTTTTTGTTGTTTTAGGAATTTTTTTTACAGAACTTGTAACTTTTCGTAATAAATTCGGATTTAATTTTGTCAACTTCTATGGAATCCTTTCGAAGTATTCTTTCAATCCATATGTCAATCTTCGAACTTTTTATTTTTGGAAATTTCTCGAAAAATCTCGTCCAACTCGTTTCTTGTACTATTTGTCAAATTTTTGTAGAATTATATTACGGAGACAAGTAGTTTTTTCTATATTGTTAGGAATATACTTATCATATATAATATGGCTTAAGCTTCCGACTTAAAATTAAAGATTTGACTCGGGATAATAAATTATTTATGAAAAAATAATATAAGAAAATATAATATAATAATTTTTCGGTATTCAAATATAGAAGTTGATTTTTGTGTTAATAGTTAACTATGAAAACATTAAGTTTGAGTTTTTAAGAACGCTAATCGATAACTTTAAATATATAGGAACTTAGAATATCTTGTTTAAAATGAATGTGAAAAAATATCATCGTGTTAAGAAATTTATATTAGTTTGGGATGACAAGTATGCAATGACCTTATGTAAATAAAGTAAATTATGAGATATTTGTGGGTATCAAGAAAACTATAACACAATAAGTTTTTACTATTTTTACGGTAGTAAGAATGATTCAAAGAAAAAGACATTCAATTAACTCATTTGTATTAGAGGACGCTGGGCTCATGGCCATGATGAAAACAAGATTTATTAAAAAGATAATTATTTGAGGATTAGTTTCTTTTGTACAATGTTGAATGAAATTTATTTCATAATGACTGGGTTAAAATTTTCGAGATTTATGTCAATAGGCTATAGATTAACATTGAGTAAAGTTCCAAGATTCTATATGAGTTTTAAGTTTTGAGATAACAATTTTGACAATTTAAACATAGAATAAAATCAATATCAATTCGCATATATTCAATGGTAATTTGATTCAACTCACTTTGATAGATTTCGACGTCATTATATGGATGGATTGGTTACCTAAGAGCCATGCAATAATAGATTTCCGGAGTAAGAATGTCAAAATCCGAACCCTAAACTAAGAAGAAATAATGTATCATGACAATGTCAAGAAACATAAATACATTCTTTCTGCTTCCCAGACTTGAAAAGCCATAAATCGGGCAAAACAATTTACCTACCAATGGTGAAAGAAGTGCAGGAAGAAGTTGAGCTGAAGTTTGAAGATATTCTAGTAGTACGAGAATTTTTGGACGTCTTTCCGAAAGGCAGCCTGGAATGGTATCGGACCGTGAAGTAGAGTTTGATATAAATTTGGTACCAGGTGCTGCACCAATCTCCAAGGCACCCTACCAAATGACACCAGCTGAACTCAATGAGCTAAAAGAACAATTCCAAGAGTTGTTAGACAAAAAAATATTAGGCCAATTGTATCCCCTTGGGGTGCTCCAGTCCTAATTGTAAAGAAGCATGATATTATGTATAGATTATAGAAAGCTCAATAAGATCACAATCAAGGAATAATATCTTCTTACAATAATAGATGATCTCGATCAACTTAAAAGAGCTACGGTCTTCTCAAAGCTCGAGGTGAGGACATGCTATCATCAGCTAAAGGTCAAAGCAGAAGACATCCCAAAGATAACCTTCCGAACAAGTCTCTTATGGCCATTTAGATTGACAAATGCTCCAATAGCCTTCATGAAAATAATGAATAGAATTTTCAAGGCAGTCATTGACAAATTCTTAGGGGTATTCATCGATGATATCCTTTTCTATTCTCCCAACCTGGAAGACTACAACGAGCACCTCCACCTAGCTCTAAAAATATTAAGGGAGAAAGAACATTACGCCAAATTCAAGAAATTTAATTATGGCTAAGAAGTGTGACTTTCTTAGGTCATGTGATATCGGAATTAGGAGTATCAGTGGACCCAAAGAAATTATATGCAATTATATATTTTCCGAGACCTAAGAATGCAACCGAAATTAAAAATTTCCTTGGATTAGAAGGCTATTACTGGAAACTCGTCAAAGATTTCTCTTCAATAGCAGCATCACTAGCAAAGCTAACACAAAAGAATTCCAATTCATCTAGAGCGAAGAATGTGAGAAAAGTTTCTAGACATTGAGAAAGAAGCACACATCGACATCATTGTTGGTGTTGCCTACAAAAGATAATAATTTTACCATTTACAGTGACACATCGAAGGAATGTCAAGGATGCATACTCATGTAAGAAAGAAGAGTCATCGCTTACGCATCAAGACAGCTGAAGCAGCATGAGCAAAACTACCCTGCTAACGATCTCGAGTTGACGACACTTGTCTTTGTTTTGAAAATTTGGAGAGACTATTTATGTGGTGCCATTTGTGAAATCTTCACTTATCACCCAAGCCTAAATTATTTGTTCACTCAAAAAAATTGAAAATGAGACAAATACGGTGAATAGAGTCACTCGAGAACTATGACTTAACAAGGAAAATAAGGTAGCTGATGTTTTAAGTCTGAAAAACATGGGTAAGATAACCCTAGCATCACTCTCCATTCAACCATGTCTTCGAGAAACAGTCAAGTTAAATTAAAGTCAAGACACAACACTAGAGAAGTTCAAAGAAAAAGGCAAGGAAAGAAAGGCATCATATTTTCAAGTGGACCCATACGAAGTCTTGTAGATGAGAGGACGATTGTGTGTGTCAGACATCGACAATTTTTGACAAGAAGTGATGTTAGAGGCGCATAAATCAAAATTCTTTTTACATCAACACAGTACAAAGATATATAGGAACTTGAAAGAAATTTTCTTGTGGATTGGAATGAAAAGAGATGTCGTCGAGTTTGTCTCTAAATGCCAAGTATGA
The DNA here is from genome assembly GCF_012295235.1 of Primulina huaijiensis. Taxonomy (NCBI): domain Eukaryota; kingdom Viridiplantae; phylum Streptophyta; class Magnoliopsida; order Lamiales; family Gesneriaceae; genus Primulina; species Primulina huaijiensis. The sequence continues at coordinate 5,881,607 of NC_133316.1, forward strand.
CAACAGATGAAAGCCGAGCAACAACGATCAAGAAGATTACTGAGATCGTTAGAAAATCCAAGAATAGGAATGATAACATATTTCCATGGATTTCATAGTAGGTTTGCCAAAGTCAAGACAAAGTCACGACGAGATATGGGTACTCGTAGATAGACTCACAAAATATGTACACTTCCTATTGTTCACATAAACTATAATCTTGACAAGTTGTCTAATCTATATATGGATAATATTGTGCGGCTACATGGAGTGCCAACAAGCATCTTTTCGGATGTTGATCCAAGATTTGTGTCATGTTTTTGGAAGAGCTTTCATGAAGCAATATGAAGTAAAGTAACTTTTAGTACAAGTTATCACCCTCAAACTAATTCCTAAACAGAGAGAACGATTCAAACCTTATAGGATATGCTGAGGGTTTGTGCCCTAGACTTCAGTAGTAATTGAAATGAACATCTACCCTTGATAGAGTTCTCTTACAGGAACACTTATCACTGCAGTATTGGAATGACTTCATATGAAGCCCAGTACGAATGGAAGTGTCGATCACCACTGTACTGGGATGAAATAGGGAAGAGAGCCATAACTAGACCAGAAATAATCCAAGTTACAATGCACAAAGTGGACATTATCAAAGACACTCAAGGATGCACAAGATCGGAAAAATATTTAAATCGATCCGAAGAGGATACTAGTGTAGTTCGTAGTTAGAAGGCTTATATAAAGGTTTCGCCCATGAAAGGAGTCGTTCGATTCAATAAAGAAGAAAAACCGAATCTTAGGTATGTATACCATTCAAAATTCTGGAGAAAGTGGACACATTGGCTTATAGACTAGCATTCCCAACAGATATGTCAAGGATTCGCAATGTCTTCCACGTGTCCCAATTAAGAAATTACATCTCGGACCCAATCCATGTTTTGGAAACTGAATCGCTCATGATCAAAGGTAAACTTGGAGAAGAGCTGAAATATGAAGAGGTCCCTATTCGGATTGTGGACACTAAAGATTAAGTACTAGGACGAGGCACCATTCCCTACATCAATGTGCAATGATCCAACCAAATCGAATGAGAGGCTACATGGGAGGTAAAAAAGAAAATACTAAGAAATATCCATAAATTTTTGAAGATAAAGTAAACTCAAGTTTTGAGGACGAAACTTCCAATAAAAGGGGAGGGATGTGAAGCACACAGATTTGGCTTGCAATCTTATTAAATTATTACACACATGCAACCTTAGTAGGCTTGTTAAACCTATATTTTGTCCCTTTAGGGCAACTCATGACAAGAAATTCAGCCACCAACATGCAAGAATGGAAGAAAGTTTTATCATAATTCAAGATTTAATTACCATTTTAAGGATGAGCTAATTAAGCGAAAATAGGGAAAAAACCGTCAAGCTTGCCTATAAATATCCTAGCACCGTCCACTCGAAAATTGCAGCATTCTCAAGCAAGAAATACTGTAAATTTCTAGAGTCGCCTTGTGCAAAATTTCAAAGTTTTGATCAAAGTGCTAGTGTTGTCCACGTTCGGAAATTATTTCAGTCGCTCAAATACTCAGAATTCAATCTGTAATGTTCCGATTTTAGCATTATCCAATGGTTAGTTTTTGTATATAGCCGTAATAATATTGCTCAAATTCTATGCAAAAATAACATGCTTACTCTTTTGCATCCATAAACAGGTCAAAACTACTTCCAAATCCGATCTCTACCGTTCACAATTTATTTGACTTACTTATGAATGTATTGTACCAGTTAAGCACGATCCAATGGTCCAATAAGTCGCAAAAGATTCTATAAGACGACTAATTTTATGGTCAAAGTATGGCTGCAGTTTCAAAATGCTGTTTTTGTGATTGTTCTGTTGTTTTTGAATTATTTAGTCAATACCAAGGTAAGTGAGCTTGTTTTAAAACTATAAATTTCGTTTATGGTTGAATTCCTTTTTTAAGGTTTCCGTCAAGCATTATTATTATTCTTCCCCTTCTTGTGATATGACACCCTATGTTTTGGCACTTTTAGGATTCAACTGGATATGAGTGAAATCCCAACATACGATTAGTTTGTGGTCCTTACAAGGTGAGATCGTAACCGTTTTATGGTATTGCTCCCTTAGAGGAACAAATATTAGGAATCGATATCAGTAGACCATGGAAAATAAATAAATCCTAGTGCTTATGCCAATGTTATGCTTATGTTTATGCTTATGATATATGTTATACGAAATATGTTATGCATGATATGCTGCTTGTCGAATATCATGCGTATTTGTTATGTATGTGCTCGAACGGTCCTCGCTTACTGATTGACGGTAATATCACTTACCTGTCACTCTCTCTCCCAGATTAGTCTAAAGAATAAATCGAGAAAGAAGAACAAAGCTAGTTTCGGGGCTGGAATAGAGATTAATCAAGAAGTTTAGTTTAATTATGTTTCTTTTTAATTTTTAATTCATATTGTAAGACAATTCCGAAAGTTTATTTATGTTTTCGGAATTTTACGTTGTAAAACAATGTCGATTATGATTTATAAACTGGTTGGCTAGAATTTAATATACGAGGCTTGTCGTGTTTTCAATTATGTGTATGTTAAACAACGTCGTTGTCGAATAATCCAAGGCATGGGGCATGAAACGAGGTCTATGGAAAATTAGCAAATTCATCATAAAATTTTATTTATTTTAAATTTTAATTCTTTATCTCGTTAAATTTTGTTTCGGATCAAGATCTTGTTTTTTTTTTTTTAAATTAAACTTTACTTTAGGTTCTTCGTTATTTACTATAATGACCACCTTATATATTCCTGATGTGTCATTTATCATGTTAGCACAAATATTTTCACAATCGGATCAATTAATATCGAACTGTTGTGAAAAAGTAAAAATTTACGGTAAAAAGTAAAAATCTCAAACTCTTAAAATTATTACACTACACACTTTATAATATTTTTCTCTCAACTCAATTGTGATTTTCTTCACAAATGAGAGATCTATTTATAGAAAATTTTTACAAATAATCCAAAAATAAAATACATCATTACCTACATCATCACACACTAATTTTCAATATTCAACACCTAATTTTACCTAATTTTCAACATTCAACATTCACATTTTCAACACAAATATTTAACACATTTTTAAATAATTTTTCAACACTCCCCCTTGTGATGATGATCATAATGATTGTATACATTACGTGTTTTTATACTGCCTCGTTAAAAACCTTACTAGGAAAAACCCATTGGGATAAAAACCATAGTAAGGGAAAAAGAGTGCAGTCACGTAAACTCCCCCTCATGTTGACACGAACAATTCTTCACAAATTTCGTAGATTGCGCATCCCAATATTATATATGTGCTTTCTGAATATTGTCGTAGGAAGTGCCTTTGTGAAGAGATCTGATGAGTTTTCACTTGATTGAATGTGACGAACATCAATACATTTATTCTTCTCAAGCTCCTTGGTGAATGCGAAGAACTTAGGAGGAATATGTTTAGTTCTGTCGCTTTTTATGTATCCTTCTTTCATTTGAGCAACACATGCAGCATTATCTTCATATAGTATCACAGGCTTCTCGTCGAATGATAATCCGCATGAGATTTGGATATGTTGAGTCATTGATTTTAACCACACACATTCACGGCTTGCTTCATGTAGTGCAATAATCTCGGCATGATTTGATGAAGTTGTTACAAGTGTTTGTTTCTGTGAACGCCAAGAAATTGCAGTGCCTCCACGAGTAAATACATATCCAGTTTGAGAACGTGCTTTGTGTGGATCAGATAAGTATCCAGCATCGGCATAACCAATTATACTTGGATTAGCATCTTTTGAATACAAAAGTCCCAAGTCTGTCGTTCCTCGTAGATAACGGAATATATGTTTAATTCCGTTCCAATGTCTCTTTGTTGGATATGTGCTAAATCTTGCCAATAAATTTACGGCAAAAGATATATCAGGCCTTGTACAATTTGTAAGATACATAAGGGCACCGATAGCACTTAGATATGGTACTTCTGGACCAAGAATATCTTCATCATCTTCACATGGACGGAATGGATCCTTTTCTATGTTTAATGATCTAACAACCATTGGAGTACTTAAAGGATTTGATTTGTCCATATTAAAACGTTTAAGGATCTTTTCTGTATAATTTGTCTGGTGAACAAATATTCCACATTCTTTTTGTTCAATTTGTAAACCCAGACAATACTTGGTTTTTCCAAGATCCTTCATTTCAAATTCTTCTTTCAAGTATGACACAACTTCTTGAATTTCCTTATTTGTTCCAATGATGTTTAAATCATCAACATATACAGCAATAATTACGCATCCGGATGTTGTTTTCTTAATGAAAACACAAGGGCATATTGAATTATTTACATATCCCTTTTTCATCAAGTGATCACTTAGCCTATTATACCACATTCTGCCGGATTGCTTCAACCCATATAATGATCTTAGTAATTTCACAGAATAACATTCTCTGGGTTTTGAACTTTGTGCTTCAGGCATCTTAAATCCTTCAGGGATTTTCATATATATATTACTATCAAGTGATCCATATAAGTAGGCTGTAACAACATCCATAAGACGCATTTCTAAATTTTCAGATACTGCCAAGCTAATCAAATACCGAAACGTAATTGCATCCATCACAGGAGAATACGTTTCTTCATAATCAATTCCAGGCCTTTGAGAAAAACCTTGTGCAACAAGTCGAGCTTTATATCTTACTATTTCATTTTTCTCATTTCGCTTTCGAATAAAAACCCATTTGTATCCAACAGGTTTTACACCTTCAGGTGTAAGGACTATAGGTCCAAAAACATTACGTTTATTTAGCGAATCCAATTCAACCTGGATGGCATCTTTCCATTTTATCCAATCCTGCCGATTTTTACATTCACCAAAAGATTTTGGTTCATGATCTTCATTATCATTTATGATGTCGATTGCCACATTATAAGAAAATATATCATCAATTTCTTCTATATCTTTTCGGTTCCATATTTNCAACTAGAAGGCCGAGCCGAAAATTGTTATATTAAATAATATAAAAACATAATATAGTAAAAAAATATATTTAATTCTAAATATCTTAAATATATATATAAATAATAAAAAAATATTTATCAAATTTTAAAATCTAAACAATAACAATATAATCAAATATAAGTATATCTATATATTTCTAACAAAAAATAAGTCATTAAATTGTAATACTGTTAAAATAATTTTTTAAAGTAAACTTTAAAATCGAAATAATATATATATAACTAAAATAAAATTTTAAATGTCATAAATCTTTTTTTTAAAAAAAATATAATAAAATAATCAAATTCTAATTTTTTTAAAAAAAAATTAAATATTTTTTAAAATAGTGGTGAACTTAAACTAAAGTAGGATTTAACTATGAAGGCAGACCAGAGGTTGAATCTAACATTTTGATGTCTAATTCGGTCGGACCAGTTTTTAACCTGTTCATCAGTTCTTTATCGGTCTGACGTGTTTTGACCTTAAAAACGGTTTTTAGATTAGGTTCAGACATGACCAATGACCAGTTCCCGGTCGAACCACGAGCTTCCACGATGCAAGTAACTGTGGTGGTGTTGGAAGTTCGGAATCATTTGAGAGAACCTGTGGCGGCCTTTGGTAAAACTATTCCAATGTCGGGATCCATCGTCATCGAGGAGCCGATGTCCATTCGAGAAGGTCTTAAGTTGATTTAGGATAAAGGATTCCACTAGGTGCTTATTTCATCCTATTTAATTTTGGCAGTGCAAACAGTCACGAAGTCATTATGTGATTTGAGATGGTGGCTTATGTGCACAAAAATCAAACTTTTGATATCTGAGTTAGCTATTGTCTTGTTTTTTCATGTGAGGAAATCGGCCAATGTAGTGGCAGATTCCCTAGCAAAATTTGCGTGTTCTTCCCATGTATCTTTCGGTTTGATTCCTGAGAATTTTTCTAATTGACTGGTTAATCTTATAATAAATGACATTGATATACATTAATACAAGTTACAAGTTTCATGTAAAAAAAATAAAAAAAACTAATTTTAGACTGAAACAAACTTTTGAATTGGATGGGTAAATATTTATTTATGATGTTCTTCTTGTGTTTATGTATACCATATATAGACTAAATCTTTTAAATCAATTATGATTTAAAGGTTATTAGATGGACTAAACAAACAAAGAAAGAGGAAAGTTTTAGAGATTTAAAAGGAGACAATGTAAAAAGAACTGTACACACTCAACCTTCAACTAAAACTAAGACCGATGATTATGAATTAACATAATAAAGATCTGATTCACTGGGTTTTTGTCAAAAAAGAATAGGTCTCTTGTGAGACGATCTCACGAATCTTTACATGTGAGACGGGTCAATTCTATCGATATTCATAATAAAATGTAATACTCTTAGCATAAAAAGTAATATTTTTCCATGGATGATCCAAATAAGAGATCCGTCTCATAAAATACGACCCGTGAGACCGTCTCATACAAGTTTTTGCCGTCAAAAAAATGAGCCGGATTTTCAGGGTTCTTTGCCTAAATTGGCTTCACATTTTCTGTGGACAACGATCATATTATTTCTGTCGTTTTTATGCTCTTTTTTCCATCAATAACTTTTTACATTTGGAATCAAATATAATAACTTGCAATGCCAAGACAAACTATTTTATAGTTTTACTAAAAACTATAATATGTGATAAGATATCGTTCAAGTATTTTTAATTGTATAAAAGATTATGTATATATATGTATGTGTTGATTCGAAGCTGGTTGTCATCAAACAGTTCAAACTTTAAAAACAACTTTAGACTTGGCATTATATTGTAGCAGAAAGATTATGTTTAAAATGTTGGAGTACCGTTTTATTGCTATCAAAACGTAGCGAAAGTTTTTTTTAAAAATTTTGAAGTTTAAAACGTTTCATTGGGCTATTTAACATTGGACACCAAATCAGTTCGATATTAACGAAGTTGGTCTTTCTTGTAAATCCCTACAAACAGATATTCCCCCTTCTTCGGTCGTCAAATAAGTCTACAATCAGAGACCAGGTTCCTCGTTTAAATCGCACTAGAGATCTAAACGATTTAACGTAGAGATTTGATCGTCTTTAGATTTAACGTAGAGATTTGATCGTCGGAATTTAAAAAATCCGACGGTGTTTCGACGACATCGGGACAGCGGCGCAACGGAAAAGGGTGGCCGAATTTTGTTCCTCAAAATATAAGGTGGCCGAAATTTGCTTCTAGGTGAGGAGAGAAAATTTTTGTATGTAATTAATTGTGTATTGTTATGTTATATGTTATCAACATTTGATGAAATATTAATAAAAATACATTAACCAAATGCTACTATGATTCATAATCCTAATCCCATTAGGATTTTAATTAATGAAAATATAGGAATCCTAATGGGATTAGGATTATATATATATATGTGTGTGTGTGTGTGTGTGTAGACATGTATGTAAAATTAAATAACCATTAATTAATTCTTAATAATTAATCAATTCTAGACTTTTTTAGAATATTCCATGAAAATCATGAGCATATAGTAGTTACTACTACTAACATTATTATTTAATTAATATATTCTCGATTTACTAAATAAATAATTGTGAACTCATTATAATCTCGTTGGACGAGCAGATTGCACCTATATATCGAGGATATAAATCTTGTTCATAAAATGAAAATTGAAAATTTTATAAGGCAAAATTTCCACCTATCCATTTTTGGCAGTTGTCAGTTTTTTGAACTCTTTCACTAAAACAGACAGTTCCATTTTTCTCATTTAATTTACAATTAAGCTAACTTCCACAATTTCTATTCTATGTAATTTACTTATAAACTCCTTTATAAGCAATCTGTTTGATCTCTATCAAACTACGTAGCCAAATTCAACTCTTTGAATTTGACTATCTCAACGAGAACACAAAATCCAATACTTGTGATAGGATCGGTTCTAGGCACATGTGAGGTGCTTGTAACACAATATTATCAATAAGCTGCAATAGCTCGTCTTCTAAGAATGTAAGCACCGATGAATTAAATCAAATTTGGTGTTCAAACCAAGCGAAAAATACTCGAAGTAATCTTTCATTAAGAAAACTGATTAGTTTAAAGCTTTTAGCTTGTGTAAACTGATTAACTGAAATAAGGAGGAACAGTTCTTGCTTGTATCAGTTCAGTTATGGTGAAAACTGAACTGATATTAGCTCGAACTGACCAAGTCAGTGAAAAATAAACGTTAAACAGTTAAATACACAAGATATATTTATGGATGTTCAGAGACTTCAACTGCTCATACGTCACCCCTTCTACCACCTCGGATAGGATCCACTAGAAGATTTTTATTTATACAATACTTTTGTGCAAATCCACTCAGCCTACGACTTACGCTACTGTCTAACTGAACTCCTAACACTCACGATTGTAGACAGCACCTCAGCATATTGTTTAATGTCTCATATGCAAAGACTACATACACAAGTTTATTGTCTTTGTGCAAGACTCACTCAGCTTTTTAATACGCTTTATTCTTTGTGTATATGTGAGTGATGGTGTGCACGTGTGTGAGAACTGATATATGAATATAACACAAAAGTGTTCTCGCACACTGAGAATTTTGGTTCTAAACTAAGCTGATGGCATTCTCTATTTTTCTCTCCTTTGTTGATCTTCGCACACACTCTTTGTTGATGTTTTTGATCTTGTATTTATAGAGACTATGTGATCATTCATCAAGACTCATCAAAATATGTCCGTTGTAGTTTGAATCCGTTCCTCGGTATTTGTGTCTTGTCCTATCTGATAGACATTCTGGAACGTCTCGACTTTAAGCTCTACTGCAACGTTCATTATTGTCCTTTGACCGGACAATTGCTTTTATATCCTTGTGCACAGCTGGATTCCACTTAGATAAGCTTGTCGTGTTCTGCAAGCTGATTGACTCATAACTGATGCTTTGAACTGGTCTTGAGATGATGTGGTGAAATCAGTTGACTCGTCAGCTGGACTGATTTCAATGATTCAGTTGAACTGGTCAGTTGGGCTCTTCATCAGTTGGCTGGGTTTCTGAAGGTCTTTTGTTGAACTACCTATCAACTGAACGGGTCTTTGATATTTCAGTTGGACTAGTTTAGTTTGAGCAATCAGTTGGTGCTTTCAGTTAGCGTATCGATAACTTCATTTTTGGCTCGGTAACTGATCAGTTCGAAGCCTGATCAGTTTCAGCTTTCTGCGCACTTAGATAAATTTGTTAGAAACAAAACAACAAGTTTTGTTAACATCAACATCAAGAATGCGAACATGAATATTCCAACAACTTGTGTGACCCTCAATGGTTAAGGGATACATAGCTGTGGGTTCACAACTAAATGTGATTCAGAATAATAATTATTCTTAATTGGGCTTACCCTCATTAGCCACATTATTTTCATCAACCCTTGATCAAGAATGCCAGAACTCATCTGTATGAACGAAAATCTCCATACTATTACCAATGAAAAATGACGTTTACATCACAAATTTTAGTCTCAAATTCAATCGACCTTTATCTTTATTTTAGGTAATTGAAATACTCCATATGTGTATATATTAATAAATATATACATAAAACTAAATAACTATTAATTAATTAATCAATTCTAGGCAAATTTAGAATATTTCATAAGAACCATGTACATATAATAGTCGTCACTACTAAAGTTATTATTTAATCAGTATATTCTCCGTTTACTAAATAAATAATTATGAAATCATTATAATCTCAATTGAAGATTAGATTGCACTGATGTATCCAGGGTACAAATCTTGTTCATATCATGAAAATTGAAAATTTTTTGAACTCCTTCACTAAAACATGTAGTTCATCTCGCCTTACTTGATTTGCAATTAAGCTAACTTTCATGACATGGAATCCACTTATAATCTCTTTTTATAAACAATATGTTTGATCTTCATCAAACTATAGTCACCAAATTCAACTCATTGAACTTGACTATCTCAACGAGAACACATAATTCAATACTTGTGTGACCCTCAACGGTTTAGAGATACAACTAACCGAGAGTTCACAACTTCATATGATTAAGAATAACATTTATTTTTATTCGGGCTTATCATAATTAGTCTTATTCTTTTCATCAACCTCTTGATCAAGAATATCATAAATCAAGTCGGATTGCATCCCTAGGATCATGGTAAGAGCATTTACTAGAATCGTCCCATGATACCCTAGTATCACTTATATTGCCCGCAAGAACCTTAAAGTATGGATAGCGTAAAGTACTGTCCTTTCAACTCATATATCCTGATCGAATATGCAACCATTAGTATATCGAGAGCTGCAAATGAACTCGATAATGATGCGATATATATTTTAGTAATAACAGTGACATAATATGTGCAACTGAGGAAACATCTTTCCAAAATGCTCATATCTTACTATGACCAGAGAATCTTTGCACTATTAACTCATCAGATCACATATGAAATCTTCACATGTAGGAAAACAATGAATCCCAAATACACTTCATTGGCTACTACTTATTTCGAAATTACACCAAACCTTGCCATTTGAAGACCCTCAATGGAGTCGGTAAACGAATCAAAGTGTATACTAGAACGTAGAGCCTTTATGTTGTCTCGGGTCAAAGGACTAATGATGTACAACTATAACTGCAGACTATTTTACTCGATAAGTGATAATCACTAAGAAGGTATGATAGATGGTTGTTCAGTGTAATATCAAATGATCACTCATTTGTATGAATAGATATCTACATTCTCTTACTAATGAAACATGATATCACAGATGCTAATCCCAAGCTCAAGCAACATTTTCCTTATTTTAGGCGACAGATTCAACTAGGAACCTATTCAAAATAGAAACATGTTCAAAATATACAGAACAATTTCTAATGAGTTTCATGATCTTACTTTGTGAGGCATATCTTATGGTACCTATTTTATATTCAAGGGTTTTATCTATGTACAATAACTTTTATTTATTTATTTATTTGTCTTAGTCCTCTTTCATCGGAGTGCTAACGTGACATCCAAAATACTGTCATGATACCAAAAACTTCTGACATTGGCGTCGAAAAATGTTGACATGACCGACACCATGTCAGTAATTTGACCAAAATAATCCTAAATTAAAATTTAGTGCATTATTATCACCCAAGTTTATTTGACAAGTTAGGGAATAAAAACCCAAAAATGGGACAAGTTACTTGATGAAATGTTATTTTCCCAATATACACACACATGAATATATATTATGTTAAGATTAATTTTAGATCACAATGTTATAATGGGACCTAATTAGCACTTGCTAATAAAGGCAAATAGAATATGTATATTTAAGTTAATTTATTCTTCATGTTATTGGAGTCTTCATGTTATTCTCCAATATGAAACGTCTTTGACCCAAATATTAGTTACTAGAACTCGCCGTCCCACAATATTCATTTTTTGATCTCAAAATAACATTTATTTTAATTTCAACGGGTTTTATTCCCATCACCCGAGACAAATACATACATTCATTTACATAATATAATCACACGCAACACACACACAAATAATTATTATAATTAATAAGAAAAAATTCAAAAAATCATTCGGTAAGTTGGTTAGTTAGGATTTTAGTATTTTAATTAGTCAACTGGTTATTTGCATTTTTACTCATTTATTCGCTCGACTATCGATATAGTACATGATATTATTGACATGACATCAATTATTATGCTAGAAATTTGGCTTTTTATCTAATCAAAATTGAACTTTAGAACAATATTTTTTTTGCAGATTTACTCCTTTATTCACTCAAATGCTGACATATATATAGTCGAATATCACTGAGAGGGTGTTGATATCAACGTTCGAGTAAAAATTAATTAAAAAATTGGAAAAAAAAGTGATTTACCACACCAACTCAATTTTTGACTAACTATAGAATTAGAAGTTTGAATATATAGGGTAACTTATAAATTTTTTTTTTTATGTTTTATCCTTTTAAACATGATAATGGTAATCGGGATTATGTTATAAATAAAATGAGATCAAAACAAAAATATTAATTGCACTGAATATTAATTATCTTTGTTATTCGTGCATGTATGAAATGATATTGTAAAGAAGCCAATTTATATGTACAATGTCGCGTTTAATAATAATAATAACTAGCCACCGAGGCACACGCGTTGCGTGTGTCATGAATATATAAGACTAATATATTAATCATTCATGATATTACAACACCATGACATCAAAACATTTTGTACTTGATCCATGAAGGCAATGGATTCCAAAGCTTAAATAATTATGCTAAACTCATTTTGTTATCTCACATGATATAGCTGTTGATCATAAAAAATAATATTATTTTGAAGCATTAATATAATCTCACGTGAAATAATGATAAACTTCAATGTAAAAGAAGTAAATAATTAGAATAATAAAAATTAAGAAAGAGAAAGCAAGCAGCGACACAGTACTTTTAATTTTCTCCTCTAACGACATGTCTTTTCTAAGCTAAAAACTTGAAACGTACATGGTATCATCACTTATAAATCAAGCTAAAAATGTAACAAAATAAATAAAAAACAATTTTCGAGATCTGGCATAATGAGGGAAGGTAGAAAAAGGTAACTTGGTGGAAATATAATTAACTAACATGGGTCTTTCAGCAAAACTCTTATTGTTATTTCAAATTCAAAAGCAACCATACATAAGATTTTCCTAAAAAAGCAACTTATAATATTCGAAACTCTGCTAAACTACAAAAAAACCCACCACCAAGAACATCATTTTTATACAGAACCCAATTTTACATTAAATATTTTTAGCTTTTAAGAAAGAAAGACATGAGAACCCATTAACTATATATTGAGCCAAAAACATTTAAAGCATCAAGTGTGATGAATCCAATACACAAACACATGTAGTCGAACACCAATAGAGAGAAATAAATAAAAACCTACACAAATAAAAGAAATAAATTGACAGTATTGTGGTGAAAGCACATTTTATAATAACTTAGTACATGAAGAAGATAGAAAACATAAATTGTGCACACACCTGAGCATCAAATATTTTATTTCAATCGCGAACTAAAAAAAAATCATGCATCATCATGTTTTTTTTTTTCAATCATCCGATAAAAAATGAGCAATATGAATAAAAAGTGTAGAATTAACGGTTTCCATCTAAAAATTAACTAACAATTATACTTCAGATCTTTAAAAGAGGAAATAAAAAAGAAGAAAACAATGAAAATCATTAGTTCCAACATCAACCAAAAATCTATACCCTCCAAATGCACAAATAAGCTCAGTGTCGAAACAAAAATCCAACATTTACCCATATATCTTCAATAATTTCAGGTTTAATGCCGATAAGACCACTTAAATGGATCAAAATTAAATTATTTCGTTCATTAATTCCGTCAATCATGAAGTAATGCTCCTGGTATTTTTAATTACAACATCTCGCATTGTTTTAAAATAACATACACCCAGCTAGCTATTCACAAAGAATCCCATAACAAAACTAAAACAAATCATATAATTAATAAAATGCATGTATCTGTCTCATAAAGATTTTTGAATAACCTCTCGGCTCCACCTTATCGATCTACAAAACCTATATTCTTATTGAAATAATTTATTCTCTGTTGCATCGACAGCAACATGAAAATTTTAAAAATAGAATTTTAAAATTAATCAAAGTTTAAATTTTCCCAAGTATGTTATTCTTCACTGTAATGGCCAAGTGGAAAGCTAAAATGTGAAGGATTGAATACCATGAAGTAGTAAGCAAGGAACAAATTACATCACATAGCTTTTTGTATGACAATCCTGAGTCTCATATTGGATGAAACCCTGCAAAAATAGGAGTAATTCATTTGAATCAACTCTCTTCGATTCATCGGCTTTATATGCACACCGAATCCAATTTTTCCTTGGGGACTTAGATATCGTAAGGTCATTTGGTACAACGATATGGTTTTTTTAAAAAATAAAATTAAAAAAGCAAATCGACATATCAAAAACTCAATTTGTGTTATTTCGAATTCAATTTGGTTCTTGAGATAACACACATGCTACCAAGTGAGATCTTATATTTATTTGTGTAACGTAAACAAATTGCACAATTTATAAGAAGAAATTACCAGGTGGTGAGACAGGTGCAAGTGAACCGCTGTTTCTTCGGCTTCAATCCTCCATGGACGTTGAAAATAAAGAAGTTGAAAAACACGAAAGGTGAACCAAACGGATTATCATTGATTACAAAAGCATTTCCAGGCAATAAAACTCGAAAAATCATTCTAAAAATTTGAGAGTATTAGGGTTACACCAGTCCACATGAAGAAAATAATTCGAAACTCACCAAAACACGAAGAAAGCTAATGTAAGGACAAAAGGAAAAATGTTGAATAACACTGGAGCCCTAATGGGAGACAAAAACCAGACAATAAAAGGGGAGAAATCCATTTCAACATGAAGATCAATCAACAGATGATCGCAACAAAGTAAAAACAGAGAAGAAACAACCTTGATTACAGAGGAAACAGCGCAAATACCTGGCAGCAGAAGAGGATCTAATTATTAGATTTTTTTGGAAGGTTGCACACCATTAATCACTGTTAATAAATAAGGTTAATAATTATTATTTCATGTTAGTTTGTGCTAATGATAAAAGTCAAATATTTAAATCTACATTAGTTCCAACGTTATGATTTAATGACAACCGACAAATTCTTTTTTTTTTTTTTAAAAAAAAGGTAACTTGGTGGAAATATAATTAATTAACATGGGTCTTTGAGAAAAACTATTATTGTTCTTTAAAATTCAGAAGCAACCATACATAAGATTTTCCTAAAAAAGTAAAGTATAATATTTGAAAATCAGCTAAACTACCAAAAAAAACACCACCAAGAACATCATCTTTATAAAGAAACCAACTTTACACTAAATATTTGTAGCTTGTAAGAAAGAAAGCCATGAGAACCCATTAACTACATATTAAGCCAAAAACATTTGGAGCATCAAGTGTGATGAATCCAATACACAAACACATGTAGTCGAACATCAATAGAGATAAATAAATAAAAACATACACAAATAAAAGAAATAAAATGGCAGTATTGTGGTGACAGTATATTGATTGAGACTTATTAACACATAAAAGATTGATATTTATTTGTGATTAATTGTTAAATAGATGCTATTTCCAATCCGTAACTTTATAATTTTGATGAAATGCAGCTAATTGGATGAGAATAAATTGACGGAGCTTATAAAAAAATCTAAGAACACTGACTAATGAAAATGAAAAAATATGACAGAATAAATAATTGTACAAAAAATAAAACCTTAAAAAGAATAAAAAAATTGGAAAACATTCATACGTGGAAAATTGAAACTAACATTCATAAAGGAGAAATCGAAACTAACATTCAGAAGGTGTGTTTTTTTTCAAGATTCTTGAATTCAAACAATAAAAAAAATTGGAAAGAAATAATAAAGGTTAAAAACATTACAGAATAAAGGGAAAACATCAAACCTCAAAAAATTTGATGGGTTTGAAGCGGGATGGAAGATCGATCAAATTTTCAGAGACGATAATTGTCAAAGGAGAGAAATTCGTCAGTTTGGGTGGGAAGTTTGAAATTATCAAATTCGAGTGATGTGTTTACGAAGAAGGTTGTTTAAGATAAAGAGCAAGAAATTATTTAGTTATTTTAAAATGTTCAACTCATTTTCATCAAAATATCAGAACACATTTTTGTAAACACATTCCAGGGACTAAGCCAAAGTATCAGGGGTAGAATAAGAAAGTATATGTTCTGGAATGGCTACTCGAAAATTGAGCCTTGCTGATGAGGAGAAAGTACACAATCTCAAGATAGCTGTGTCCACTCTCAATCAAATCAGGTTTTGTTTCCTTAATATTCATATTTACTAGAACTCGCCGTCCCATAATATTCATTTTTTGATCTCAAAATAACATTTATTTTAATTTCAACGGGTTTTATTCCCATCACCCGAGACAAATACATACATTCATTTACATAATATAATCACACGCAACACACACACAAATAATTATTATAATTAATAAGAAAAAATTCAAAAAATCATTCGGTAAGTTGGTTAGTTAGGATTTTAGTATTTTAATTAGTCAACTGGTTATTTGCATTTTTACTCATTTATTCGCTCGACTATCGATATAGTACATGATATTATTGACATGACATCAATTATTATGCTAGAAATTTGGCTTTTTATCTAATCAAAATTGAACTTTAGAACAATATTTTTTTTGCAGATTTACTCCTTTATTCACTCAAATGCTGACATATATATAGTCGAATATCACTGAGAGGGTGTTGATATCAACGTTCGAGTAAAAATTAATTAAAAAATTGGAAAAAAAAGTGATTTACCACACCAACTCAATTTTTGACTAACTATAGAATTAGAAGTTTGAATATATAGGGTAACTTATAAATTTTTTTTTTTATGTTTTATCCTTTTAAACATGATAATGGTAATCGGGATTATGTTATAAATAAAATGAGATCAAAACAAAAATATTAATTGCACTGAATATTAATTATCTTTGTTATTCGTGCATGTATGAAATGATATTGTAAAGAAGCCAATTTATATGTACAATGTCGCGTTTAATAATAATAATAACTAGCCACCGAGGCACACGCGTTGCGTGTGTCATGAATATATAAGACTAATATATTAATCATTCATGATATTACAACACCATGACATCAAAACATTTTGTACTTGATCCATGAAGGCAATGGATTCCAAAGCTTAAATAATTATGCTAAACTCATTNGAAAGTAATATTTTTAGCATAAAAAGTAATATTTTTTCATGGATGACGCAAATAAGTGATTCGACTCACAAAATTGATCCGTGAGACCGTTTCACAAGAGTTTTTGTGTTTTGGATATTGCTAAATGACGTCAGATATTATTTATATGTCTTATGTCATATTAGTATTAAGACAAAAAAGAGTAGAAATATAAAGAAAATCAACTTATTGGACTAAATACCAAATCTAATAATATTAGATCTCGCCATTTGCAAGTATATACATAACGGAACTATGTTGGTATTCAATACTCAACCCATATCAGCTGCAATCGTGCAGCAATTGACATCAGATTGGAGCAATTGAATCTGCATGATGGAGGGATGAAGGCTGATTATGGCCTTGATGGAAGCTTCCATAATTAGTTCCTCCGCCCCTATATATATGTGTCTAAATGCTGTCTATTTTTCGAGTGGCACTTTCAAGCCAATATTTACTCTAAATCTGAGCTTCACTTTTCAGAAAAAACCAATCTAAGTTTTGAATGTCATATCCAAATTCAGCAAAACCCAACAGTTCAATTTTTGTATATAGCCTCCGCAAGAAAATTGCACAGATTCTATGTGAGAATAACATATATACATACTATTTTTCGTTCATAAATTGGTCCAAACGACTTCCATACCTGAACTTCACAATTCATAATTTAATTCAATTACTTATGAACGTACTTTCCAAGTTAAGCTCAATCCAATGGTTCAATCGTTCACAAATTCTTCTGCAAGGTGACTGATATTTGGGTGATAAATTCGATCTTATACCTTCATCGTTTTTGGAGCATGATTTTTGGTAAGTGGGATTATGCTTTTAAAAATATGTGTATGAAAATATGATCGATATCATCTATTTATTGCAATTCGATATATGATTTATTTTCTTCACACATTTGAAAGCATTTTTAAAATAGAAGACACTGTTACAATTTGCATTTGAAATGGTAAAAGAATTTTTGGCATTTGACATTTCATTTGTTATGGCCTTGATGTGATAGGTTATATTAACCGTTAACATGGCCTCACTTCTTAGACGATTTAAAATTAGGAACTTATAAATAAACCATATAAAATAAAATGGCTTTCAGTGTCATTTTTTTCGTTCTGCTTTGATTTTGACATGCTTATCTTCGAATTGTATAAGTATATGTATCTTGTTATTTTTTATGATTGATCAACCCAAATCTACTGAGTATTTCACAAAAATATTCATTCTTTACTCTCCCTCATAAGATAAGGAAGAAGAACAACTTGATGATGAGAAACAATAAATGTTTTGTGGATGGTGATAAATCCCGAAATTCCATTTTAATTTTCTTTTAGTTGGATTGTTATTCACTTCCACACCTTTTGTTTAGATTTTCTTATAATTGTAAATACAATGTTAATTTTATGAAAAAAAATTGGTTTTGTTGTAAATTATACTACAAAGCTTATTGTTTTCAATTATTAAATTGTTAAACAATGTCGGATGTCAATGCGTCTCGGTCTCGAGACGTGACATTTAAATGATATATGATTAGCAAGGTTCATAATCATTCGGGGGATTTTGATACACAAAGTTCGACAAAATGTCAAATTTTGTGAAATCCCAATGCTAGCCTATCGTGAGTGATGTATCGAATGTCAAATTCCATCGTTTAAGCCTCCGAAAACGTGTTAAACTTTTTTAGAAAGTTTTAGCGAAGCTCATGACTTCTTGTTGGAAACTAGAAAATTCGATTAATTGTTCTGAACTCCTCTCGACGTATAATTTTTAATACATACATCAATCCCCAAACTTTGTGTTTTTGGAAAATTTCTCGAAAATCTCGTTCAACAACTATATTGTACTATTTGTCGAATTTTATGGAGTTGTATGACGTCAAAAGGAAACAATTAATATTGTCTTATAAGATAAGTTGACTTAAGCTACATACTTACGATAAAAGATTCAATCGGAGACAAGAAATTTATATTATTTTGGGTTAACAAGTAGGCTATTAACTTAATGTTAGAAACAATATCTTCATCTCAAGAAAGTTATATTAATTTTTATAATAACAAGTAAACTATTGGCTTATTTAAATAATGTAAGTTATGAGATATTATTGGATATCGAGGAAAATGTAACATAATAAGTTTTTACTCTTCTTACGGTACTAAAAAATGATAAAAAAAAAAAAGGACGATTCAAGGAGAAAGACATTCAATGAAACTCCTATGTGTTAAGGGTTCTCTAGGCTCATGGTATTTATAAAAGTAAGATATAAGACAAGAAATAATAAATTAGAATTATTTCCTTTCATACAAGGTTGAATGATATTTTATTTACAACAATTAGGTTATAATTTTTGGGATTTAAGTTAATAGGCTATAGATTGATACCGAGTTGAGTTTCAATATTCTAGATGAGTTTTAAATTTTGAGATAGTTATTGTGTTAATTTAAAAATAGAATAAAATATGTATAATTACACATATATTCAGTGTCGAGTTGATTCAACTTACTATGGTGGATTTTGTTATCATTTTGAGAATGTATTGGTTAGCCAAAAATCATGCAATGATATATCGTAGGGGAAAGAATATCAAACTTCAAACCCTGAACTAGGAGGAAATCGTATATCATGACAAGGCCAAAGAACATAAATATCTTTTTTCTACTTCTCAAACTTGGAAAGCCATGAAATCTAGCAAAGAAGTCTACCAAGCAATGGTTAGTGAAGTGAAGGGAGAAATAAAACTCAAGATAGGTGATATTTTAGTAATACAATTATTCCTTGATGTTTTACCCGAAGAGTTACCTAGAACGGTCCACGAATGTGAGATAAAGTGTGAAATCAATCTGGTATCTACTGTTGCACCGATTTCCAAAGTACCTTACTAATTGGCGTCGGAAGAGCTAAAAGAATAAATGAAATAACTCCAGGAATTGCCGGAAAAGAAATAAATTCAACCAAGCGTGTCTCCATGGAGAGCCCCGGTCCTATTTGTAAAGATAAATGATGGCAACATGAGGTTGTGTATCGATTATAAAAAACTCAATAAGATCACAACCAAGAAAAAGTACCACTTACCAAGGATAGATGACCTTTCTGATCAATTCAAAGGTGCCACAGTCTTTTCCAAGTTCGATCTAAGGTCAAGCTACCATCAGTTAAATATTAAGGTCGGAGACATTCCAAAGACCGCCTTCAGAAAAAGATACAATTATTATGAATTTATCGTGATGTCTTTTGATTTGACAATTGCTCCAGCAACATTCATGGACCGCATGAATAGAGTGTTCAAGTCATTGCTTGACAAATTTATAGTTTATATCCTTGTATATTTTCCAAGTGAAAAGGATCACAAGGAACACCTTTGACTCACTCTACAGATAAGGGAGGAGTTGTATGCCAAGTTCAAGAAGTATGAATTTTGTATAAGAGCATAATATTCTTGGGCCATCTGATCTCAGAAGTAAGAGTACGCGTGGCTCCAAAAAAATTAGAGGAAATACTGGATTGGCGTAGACGAAAGAATGCAACAGAGATCATGAGCTTTCTTGGTTTAGTAGGCTACTATAGAAAGTTCGTCGAGAATTTATCTTCGATATCCATACTCTTGACGAAACTCACACAAAATAACTCCAAATCCAACTGGAGCAAAAAGTTGAAAGAGTTTCCAAATGCTAAAATAAAAACTTGTGTCCACACCAGTATTAGTATTTCCTACCGAGAATAAGGGTTTAACCATCTATATTGGAGCATCAAAAAGAGGTCTAGGATGCGAACTCATACAGGAAGGAAAGGTCATTGCGTATGATTCAAGACAATTGAAGTCATATGAGTTGAACTACCCTACTCCCGACCACGTGTTAGTTGCAGTAGTCTTTACCTTGAAGATTTGGAGACACTCTCTCTACGTTCCAAGTGCGAAATCTTCACAGACCACCAAATCCTCAAATATTTGTTCACCCCAGAAAGAATTGAACATGAGGCAGAAACAGTGAATATGAACTCTGATTCTTAATCATTGAGTATAGTGATAATCTTCAGAGAATGTTTGAATTTAGGCTGACTGGGTGACTGAAATAACCTGCTATCTGCTGGGCTACATCGGTTGTCATTTGATCAGTTTTCCTATCAGTATCTTTTTCGCCTTTGAATAATTCATTATCAAATTGTGTAGGTAGTCAGGTGGACTCTGATTGACTCATAAAACTATTACTCGTGAATATTTATGTTTCTTCTTGAATCCAATTTAGTCAGGTTTTAATGGATCAACGGTCTTGTTAGATCATTAAAACCGAAATGTTCAAACCAAAACTGAAATGTCCTACCTCATACATTATTTTAAATCGATTTTGAGAAAATAAATATAATATGTTAACTTACTAATAACAAAAATACGTCCACCCAAAATACTTGTATAGCAGACTCACGAGTTGCGCGCGGTTGAATCGTTTTCAAAATTGGTACACTAACACAATGTCCATTTTTTCTACGAAGTGCAGATGAAATGGTGATCATGTGTGGATGGAACTGAATGAGGCTACTTATTTCTATTATGCACTGAATTTTTAAGATATTGAACTTTCTCTCTGAGTCATAAAAATTTTATTATAGTTATACAATCTTTGAAATATGGAGATTCTATTTTACGAGTCACATATCAGTAAAGACTGTCTCTGTATAAAATTCTGATTAACTAGAAATTTTTTTATTTTCCTTTTTGAAAATAATTTTTAGCGAACATGTCAAATCATTTACTATTGACCAAAAGTAAAAACATAAGGGGGAATGTGGAATTTAATAAGACAATTAGTTCACCACCAAAGATGAGAATTTAAGAAAATGTACTCAATTTCTTGTCAATTGTCACGTAATTTTATTTTAATTTCTTAGTCATACTAATGATTATTTCATATAACTAGTGCGAAACTATTTAGAATTTTGAACAACAAATAGTATTTTCACATTTAAAAATATTCACATAATATTCAAAAGAAAACCATTCACAATACATTATCTACTTACATATGAGAACGTGCAACAAAAATATTTACGTTTAAAAATCATATATACATCACAATTTTCAGTTAATTTTTTAAAAATATTGATGATATGATAAAAATACTATCAAATAATTTTTTTATTATATTTAAAAGATAGTACAAAATATTATCAGGATATGCAATAAATATAGTTGTCATACATTACAAAAGCTCATATTAACTATGACTCTTCACTATAAACAAAGGGCTTCTAACCATTATCAAACTACTAATTTCATATGTTTTTTTAATGCAATTATTTCCGCTAGTCATGTAATTTTCTTTCTCAAATATTATATTGACTTGAGCATCGGAGTACTCGTTTTTTTTATACGCTTCGATTCGATTCCATTGAAAAAATCGATTTGTGATCATTCGTTTAAGATATTTTAATTGTTGTTTATTTTTTTAATCGCATAAAATAAATTTCCAAATAAAAAGGTAAAAAAAAAATAATACCCGTTTGAACACGTAAAAGAATCCAGCTAGTCTTAAAGTCAAAGGCACAACGTTGTTGACCATACGTGTGTTTGCTTGTCAATAAAGGAAGCCAAAAGAACAAATAATAATATTATCATTACCCCAAACTCCACTTATGACAAGATATATAGCTACTTACTACTGCTCCAACTCCACTTATGACTATAATATATTTTTTTTATCCTATGTTTTTTCTTTGTAATAAGTATTAGCTATTAAATGAATTCAAAATGTCAAGGATTTATAGTTACCAATGATACTAATAAAAAAATCATAAACTTATTCATAAATTATCATACCTCAGGGTCCACATGTCCGTGTGGTATTATTAACAAGATAACGTTAGAATCGACTATTTATCAAATACTATCACCTTTAATTTTCACTTTTTCAATTTTATTTTCAAAACACAACTCACTTATGATTTTCCTCATTTCTTCGTAATCTAAAATTTAACCAATTCTAAAAAACAAAAGTTGTTGTAATCACTCCTTTAATATGCTTCACAATCTAAATTATTTTAATCTTACTCCATTCCCATTTTATGTAAATTTTTATCCTTATAATATAATCAATTAAATTAGATAAAATAAAGCAAAATATTTAATTTTGAATAAGTTGGCCATATATTAGTTTTGATGGGAAAAAATTATAAGTGGAATAGGCAAGTAGTTTGAACTGGAAATGTGAAAGATCAATATATATTTCTCGTTGTAAGCTAGTTACGCTGATTTTTTTTGTCATTTTGAATTATATATATACACAAACACACACACACTATTCAAAAAGGTGTATGCAAGTTGGGCATAAATCATGAGAGAGACGCATATATTCATGAAACCATTATCCAACGTGTCATTTAGTCAAAATACAAATGTCAAACCTAACGAATATTTTCTTACAAATTCTTGAAGGTCAACCGAACCTATGACGGTTTTTATAAGATTATTAGCCATGGAAAGTCTTACATTTTATGTAAGAAATTGCAACATCTTTGATTTTTTTTTTTTAAATATAAAAAGAGGGCTTTTCTAAATTCTTCGTTGATTTTTTTTTTCCACATCGTTTCGTGAATATATAAGGGGGTGGGTTCTTTGCCGTAAAACCTAATTTTTATTTTGACATTTAAGAAGTAGGACTAATCTCCATCTACCACCACTATATATTATTCCATAATTAATTAGTTTTTTTTTGTTTTTGTTTTTGAAAAAATATTTTTTAGATTTTTTTCTTCCAACTATGATTCTTGTTAATCAATATTATCCATTGGAAGTCCAATTGAGTCCATTCAATGGGTCAAATTGATTATATCATGAGAGCACAATGGGCCTTATTACGGTGTGTACATTATCTTTTCACCAAAGATCGATACCATATTTTTCCATACAATTTATCTTATTAATCATTAACCGATACAATATTTTTCCTTATACTTCATCTTAATAATCATTAATTGTTTGTTACAGAAATAATTAGGAGCCAAATTGGAAGCACACTGCGAAATATTTCATTTATCATAACTTTATGTGATTGACAAAATAACAATATTGAGTTATACAGAAATCCATCTCCTATATTGTTTGCATTTCAGATTTCTGACCGCTAATGGAAAGTCCGGCCTCTCAAGTGTTTTATTTTTCACCAGCTGCATATTATCTAATTTCTGACCGTCTTATATTAAATACATATTGTTACTATCTAACCGCCAGTCAGAGATGTGCAAAACAAAGTAGATACTTTACTTCTAACTGTTGTGAAAATGGCCAATTATAATATACGAAATAGTATCACACCAATTCTTGATACGACAGAAAGTTTCTTTAATTGTCCAAAGTCAAAAAAGATTTTTAGAAGCTAGGAGCTTTAATTTGAAAAATAAAAAAAACATTAAATGAGCATTTAGTGAAATGTACCTCGTCTGAGAGCGACAAGTCCATTCTGTCGGGAACTAGTACAAGTGATCATTGAAAAGCTTTATCCGACTATTCGAAGGTTTCAACTATATACAGATGCAGATTCAGGTTTTTAAAAAAATGTAGACAACTCTCGTGTATCTTTCAAATCTGTATTATCAAAATCTCTTAGCACTTCTACAAAAAATACTTCAAGTTTTCTCATACAACACACGCTTATCATAATTATATCAGATTATCAATGTTCAAATTTTTGCGACACCAACAACTCGAGCTGTCAAGTCAGACCGTTGGGTTTTATGTTTGTTGTTTGGTGAACCAAGATTTCTTAAATATCAAAGCGATCATTAAGAGTTTCAGTTAGATAGTGATAAGCGCTAACTGAAGTAATTTGTTACAAGATATTGTAAAACCAAAGTGTTTTACTTGAAACCTTCCTAAGTGGAATAAGGAGTGACATAAGAGTTTTATTGAAACGCCCTGATAATATGAGAAAATTTATGTAAGCTTAAAAAATTATTTGGGATGGTCTAGAGTCAACGGAATTAAGAAAATGTCAAAATAGTGAAATTTTACGTCTAGGGGTAAAACGGTAATTTCACACCTGAAAAATAGTAAATGTCATGACAGTGCTCTGAATGTTGTTTTATATGTTAAAATGTTTATTTTAAATGTTTATGAATTTTTAATATGTTAAAATGTTGATTTTAAATGTTTATGGATTTTTATGATTAAACGATAACGTTAAAAGATATGTTGCATGCTTGCTTTAAAGGAAAAACGTCATATGCATGTTTAATTTTTATTAAGTGATGAAAATATGAAACGTTGAAGGAAGTGAAGTAATTGTGACTAATACGATTGGAGATGTCGTGAGGGAAAAGGCCCCAGAGGGAGCCCGTTTACGGGAGATTGCCCTAGAGGGAGCCCGACGATCATATTTCCAATTACTTGATATGTTAATACGTAGGCCAATGCTCAGTTGACGGGTGAGAGTGTCGCTGATGTCCCCGTCGCTCAGTACTGTGGTTACATGTAGATGGATCCATCGCCCAATAAGAATACGAATACGAATACGAAAGTCACAATTAACGATCTGAATTCAACAAAAACGAATATGAATATGGATATGAATACGAATATGAACATTGGTATGAATATGAATATGAATATGTTTATGACGAATATGAATATGTTTATGATGATATGGTTATGTTGATATGTTTATGTTTATGAAAATGTTTATGTTTATGTTATGCACGATTATGAAAATGATAATTTAAGTATAAGTACTTTCACTGTTGCATGTGTTATGTATACGTATTTGGTATTACTTGTTATCAAAATTATGGTGTGTTGAGTCTTTATACTCACTAGGTGTGATTGATGCAGGTGATTATGATAATAATGTTAATGGAGGTCTTGATGGTGGACTTTCCTGGACTGAAGGTGCACATAACCTGAGGACCGACGCTAGTTTTTCGCACTAGTTATGATTTATGATTTCAAGTTATGTTAAAGATATTTTTATGACTATTTGTTTATGTTTTGAGAGGTTGATAGTATAAGCTATACTTTTCAAATTATGTTTTTAGGTTTGGTAAAACGTTTGACGATTTTATGATTTGAACTATTTTCTTTTGGATTTTTAAATGTTACTTGGTTGCTTTATTTTAAAAATGATGTCAAGGTATTTTAAAGTATATATATGTATATTATGGAGATTCAGGAGAAAAAAAAATTTTCTAGCACGTTTTAAGAAAACGAGTAGTGGACGTTTCATTTATTTCCGAACATCCATAAAAATAATTGTGTTATTATATTACACACTTACATTTGTGCAAATCTCATTTCAATCTGTTTATTGTTAAACTGTCAAATATAAGATATCACTAGTCAAGCCAGACTGTTTTCACATTCACTTTTTAGTTGTCTAGGAACTATAGATGTTCAAGAATATTTCTTAAACGTCTGAAAACTGTTAAAAACGGTTCAAAAACAAAAAAAACATTTAAAATTTATTTACCCTACATCTAAACTCTAACCTAATCGCAACAAGTGGTATCAGAACTTTTTTTCTTGAACTTTGATAACTATATAATTTTAAATGACATCATTTAACAAAATTTCTATGTTTTCAAAATAAGATTATGATGACTGAAAAATAATTATGCAGGCAAATCTATCTACTCAAGATAACGAAATGTGGTATGTTACCACTGACGGTCCAATGAAGATGCTCAAAGCCAATAGATCTGTTGAAGTATCTGATGGTGCTTCACAAATGGTCGAGAAGCATGGTCCGAATGTAAGACTGATGACAAGAAGAAAGCAAACCTTGAAAACGTGGCCAATGATAACTTATAAAAAATCCTGGACAGTAACATGTTCAACAAAATCAAAACTTGTACAATAGCAAATAGATTTGGGAGAAGCTGACCCAAGTCTATGAGGTAAATGACCAAACCAAGGAGAACAAGCCGACTGTTGCAATCCAGAAGTTTGATAATGTCAAGATGAAGCCCGAAGAGATTCTTAATGAGTTTGATGAACGATTTAATATTATCATTATTGAACTTACATCTCTTGGTAAATAATAATCTAATCGTGAGAATGCATTGAAGGTTATGAGAGCACTGCCCAAAAAATAGAACGTGAAGACGGTGGCTATGAGTGAGTCCAAAGATCTCAACAAACTTGAGTTGCACGACCTATTTGCTGACCTCAACGCTTATGAGTTTGATCTAGGGATCCAGACAGAAGAAGAACCATCCACTTCACAACCAACTATAGCTCTAACCGCCACAACCCTAACTCCAACCACCAACGAAAGAGCCTCTAGTAGAAAATCCGCTGACCATATAAGCAATGTGGCTATATCTCTATTTGTTATTAAATTCGAAAAATTCATGGAGAAAAATCAATCTAAATTTAAATATTATCATAAAAGGGCCAAGATGATGATAATCAAGCATTTTTTAATTGCGGGAAGCTAGAAAATTTAATTGCCAATTTCAACAAGCCAAATAAAGAGGATAAAAATCCATTTGAGAAGAGACAGTCCAAAGATGTTAAGAAGAAACTGCCGATGATATAGTATTTAATTTTAACTCAGATAAATTCACCAGAGGATCTTATCAGGGCACTTCCTGACATGATTGATGAGTTCAAAAGATTCTCGCAATCATTTGATGAAGTACAAGAAGAAAGTAAAAAGTTGTCGTATAAGTCAACCAACTCTATTTGTTTACAACAAAAGGAAGTTGACGTCCGACGGCTGGAAATGATGATACAAAAAACTTGATAGAGTTTTTCTTCCATTGAAAAATCCCCTAAAATAAATTTAAACTCCGTTGCTTGAAATATTTGCAAGCGCATGAGTCAATTTATATAATAGTGTAAAAAATACAGATATCATCTCACAGAAAATGTATAACACAATTATTATTTTCAACAATTTATTCTTTAGTTAGTGTAAATGATATTTTTAAATGTTATTTATCTACTAAATTCAAACAAAAATATAGTTCAAATCATGAATATTAATTATGCTTTTGACAAGATTTTCTAGTTCATTAACACACTTTCTCAATTTACGTTAAACTAATTCTACACAATGAAATAATTAAATATCTTTAATTATTAATCAGAGGTGATTGCATTCATAATCTATGGAATCCCTTAGCTTTCGATTTATTGGATTATAACTATCAATGTGTATTTAATTTCATATGTCTATGCAAATTGTAAATCCATGGACTATATTACTTGTTCATTCTGCAAACTATTCTTTCGACTCACTCATAATGTAGTGCCCAAATTCAGTACACGTATAACCCATGCATTTATTTAATTATTAAAGCATTTATTTAATTTTAAAATGAGTCTTAGTGGTGCATGATTTATTTAAATGCATTACTTTAAATTATTTATGTTTATGTGAGGCATGTTAAAATGTTTTTCGAGTTTCATGTTTTAGGCGATTATTCGAGGCGGAATCGAGAAAAGAAACCCGGTGATGATTTTGACAATTTTAAAATGCGGTAATTTATTTTAAGTTGAGGTTGGGGTATTTTAACTAATTTACTAAGTTGTTAGTGTTTTAAAAGCCTAATTTAATCACTAGGTGATTTTATGAGTTTAAAGTTTTAAAGAGTTGACAATTGTACACTTTATTTTTAAACTAGGAGAGGTTATTTAAATTTAAAGGAAGGTTATTGTTTGATTACCATTTTAATTAATGGTTAATTTATAATTAAGCTAAACTTTAGTCCCTAATTATCAACAAAACACACGCACCCACACATGTTTACACACACCATTCACGCATCACACACACCCGCACCCTCATTGCCTCTTTCATTTTTTAAAAAAGAAAACCTAGGGTTCTCCTTCCCAAGAGCAGCCGCCCACTCCTCTGCACTTTTCCAGCACATTATTTGAGTTTTCTTCAAGGAATTTAGTGCCACGTTCGTCCCGGATCGTCCCTCGCTTCCTTCCCGCGTCGGTATCGTCATATCGGTATTTCTAATCATCAAGAAGGCACTTATATTCTTTTGTTTATGCATTGATCTCGTCATATTATGTGTTGCGTTGTTATTTATGCGTAAAAATACATGTGTGATGTGTGGAAGTTTGAGCAATGATGTTTGGATCAAGTTTGAAAGGGTTTTCGGATCACAAATCACGTTTTTCGCTGTCATTTTAAAAACTGCGATTTTTCAGTCTAGTTTTGGAAAAAATTTCAACATATAAAACGTAGTAATCTTTGATACCTTCGATTTGGTATAAAATTCGTAATTTTTGCATGAGAAACGAGTGAGTTATGGTTGTTTTTGTGTGACTGCTTAAACCTGCGATCTTATGAAAATGACGTTCATCATGTTTTGAAGTTTTTGAGTTGCAGGCTTCGTTGGGCACCTTCGGGCTTGTGCTACTGCATTTAGATATGTTATGGGATGAGTTTAGGTGTTATTTGGTGGTACGTTTGGGTCGGGATTGGCTTGGGTTAAAATAGAAGTCGTAGGAAGCGGAACAATGTCGAATTACGGGTCATTGTTGTATTGAAGTTTCTTGTCGATGTTTGGAGACGTTTGGGGTGTTTTTACGGGTTTGAATCAATGTAATAGCATCCTAGGATGAGTCTCAAGGTGTTGGTTCATGGTCCTTAGGCTTGGATTGAGATAATGAATGAATAAGATACTGAATTTTCGTGAATGTCCAAGTCCAGAGGCTACCCGGACCCCGACACGGAGTCTGTGTCCTTTTTCCTTCAAAAATACGAATTTCCAGAGCCTACCCGGACCCCTACCTGGACCCCTACACGGGGTCCGTGTACACCTCTTAAAAAAAATTATTTTTTTTAAAATTTTTAAAATATGAATATAAAGTATAGGAAGTGTTTTGTTGTTATGATTATAAATATAGGATTTTCTTTGTGGTTATGAATATAAAATATAGGATTTGTTTTGGGGTTCTATTTCATGGTTTAGTATGATGATTAAACGAGGTCAAGTCCCGAGTGATTTAGAATGTCATAAGCTATTTATTTACTTCGGTGGTGAGCACAAATATCTACGTCTAAGCTATGAAAGATTAGTGTTTGAACTCATGTTAGTGTGCAGCAGTGGCCCCAAGCGAGATCCAACGAATCCCTCAACGCCAAGTAAGTATACGTGCAAAAGAAAATATTTCAAGTTTTTGAGGTATGTTAAATGTCTTGTGACCATATTATGAATGGATTTGGAAGTCGGTGAACGTGGTCGAGGACCTATCCACCCCGTTAAAGCATGAACGGGTTTAGATCAGGATTGGAAAGCGTTAAAGCATGAACGGAGACCAATCCATCCGTTATAGCATGAACGAGGATCTCATGTATGTGGCAGTGGATACGTCCAAGTCAGCCTAGTACTGTGGTTTGTCTGATCAGGCATTATTTATGTATTGCTTTGAAACATGCCTCTACGCAAAATGATGAAGTATGTATGTTCAAGTATGCAAGCATGTTTAAGAAAAGTTCTTATGATTATGGCACGTCTATGTTATGCTATTATGATCACGCTCAAGTACGTTTATGTTATCATGTTCATATTTATGTTTCCAATATGTACGCTCTATTTTGAAGTTGCTTGTGGTTTTACTACGTATTACTCGTTACTTCCAGTTTATACGTGTTGAGTCTTTGGACTCACTAGACTTGATCGATGCAGGTGAGGAGTATGTTGAGGAGGCTAGGGGTGGGGACCAAGGAGCTGGCTTGGACTGAGCAGAAGGCTAAACCCGAGGACCACCATGTTTTGATGTTTTAAGGATATTTGAAATGTTGAAAATACTCTGGTTTTTAAGTTACGATTTTTGTGGTTCAAGCAAATACGTTTGGCAGACATTATGTTGAGACGTACATTTTATTTTACCAAATTTTGAAAGTTCATTATTTAAGCAAGAAAATTTTTAATTTTTCCGCAAATTTTAAGTAGTAAAAAGTACGGTACGTTACAGTTGGTACATTACGTTACGTTTGGCAGACATTATGTTGCACAAGGTTTATATTAGAACTTTTGGGATATAAGTTTCGTGTCGTGCTAACGTCTCTCAGGAAATATCTTCATTAAGAGATTAGCCACGAAAGCCCTGATAGATTCGGGAGCCACTCACTCCTTCATCTCGGAGACATTCGCTAATCATTTATACATCAATTCTATCGGCCTTGACGTGAACTATTCAGTGACCGTCCCATCAGGGGAAGAAATGTTAGCTACCAGCGTGGTAAGAGATATTGATCTAGAACTGCAAGGCCACCTTGTGTATGTCGACCTGATAGTATTGCCGATGCCAGAATTTGACATTATTTTGGGAATGGACTGGCTGACGAAAAATAGAGTCCTGATTGACTTTCAGAAGAGATCAGTGTTGGTCAGCCCGATGGGTATGGAGCAGTTTCTCTTTGAGCCAGATAGATGGAGAAGTTTTCCTTGCATGATCTCATGCATGCAGGCACGAAGACTTATTCACAAGGGTTGCCAGGCTTTCTTGGCCAGCATTGTTTCAGCGCCTGACGCACCCACTCCATCTATATTGTGACACCCTAAAAACAAAGGTGCATAAATGCATTTTTATTAGTATAAATTTTACTATTTTCATTTTTAAAATTTTATCACATTATTTGTCGGTACAAATTTTATTTGTCCAAAGTATCTAGAAATACATTAAAATACATCACAATACACTTAAAAATTCATCAAGCACTATGAGGTTCCCATTCCAAAATCAAATACCCAAAATCTAATAAATTTAATAAAATATTATAATTGAACTCAACATATATGTTAAGTAATGAAGTACAATAATTATTATGTTCAATATAAGATAATTTATAATTAGGTTCAATACTAGGTTTAATATAATATAATAATGAGATACAAGAATATAATAATATTAAGTTTGGATAAACATAATATTTTTCCATTTAAATAAATAAATAAATAAAAATAAAAATAAAAAATAATAAAAGGATAAGCATTAGTACGGCTATATATATACTGCACTTTTCAATTCCCAAATCCAACCGAGAAAGAAAGAGAAAGGGAGAGGGAAGAAGAAAGGAGAGGAGAAGAGGAAGAAAAAAATAGAAGAAAAAAAGCTATACCCTTTCCGAAAAATCCCAATAAATCACCAACTATTCATCTCATATCGTAAAGCAATATAGCACTGAAGGTGACGTAAAAGGATCGCTCAAAAACCAGAAAATCAAACAAAGATATTTCGCAAAACGGCAACGGTATCCCGTATTCAAGCTAGGTACTTATCGCTAATTTTTCTTATAGCTACACACCAAACTAGAGGTCGGCTTGAACATGAAAGTTGTACCTCTTGTTGCATAGATAAGGTACATACTGCCCGTCGTCCCAAAATATTGTCGGAACTAACATTTTCGGAATGCCGGATTACCTTAGTTAATCATACGACGATATTTAAATCTGGTATTGATCGGATACGAATTTGAAAATACTTTCAACATAAGAATTCAAGATCTTAAAAAGCTACATATGCTGGAAAAAAACCGGCTGCGCGTGGCTGCTGGAAAGCTACTCACGCGCCGGAACCGCCGGCGCGTGTACCTCACGCGCCGCCGTATCGTCGGTTTTCCTGCGGCCGAACCTTCCTTGTGATATTTCCGACTTTTTGGCCAACTTTCGTAATGTTTGGAGATGTTTTCTAATTAATATGAATTTTGCAATTTTAAATAAAATCAACCAGGTTAAATTTTGAAAAAAAAAATAATCTGGAAATGATCAGCTAGTTACTTAAAAACTCTAACATATAAATATCATTCATAATATATTTTAGGACTTGCTCCAGCAACTCGGATTATTAATCAAGCCTAAACTGTAAGTTATCAAGTGAGGAAATTACTATTCATTCTTCTATTAAAGCCTTTGGCATTTGGCCTGAAAATTTCAATAGCAATTATTTAATGTTCAAATATCATCTACAGTTCATTTCAATTACTCATATATTTTCTTGCATATTTATGAATGGATTGATATACCATTAATGAATGGAGTCATGGACAACGGATTTCGGTCCGGAAATTGAGTCCACTGGACAACGTGGCTTCGGCCCGGAAAATGAATCCAATGAACAACGGGTCAAAAGTCCCGGGTATATGGTTCATCTGAACAACGCGCACCGAATATTTCGGTCCGGAGAATAGTTCACCTGGCTCGTAAAAAGTGCTCAATTAGAGCCATCAATGTTAATTTATGAAATTTTCATTTATCTATTATTCCATTGCACATCACTCATAACATCTAAATTGTTATGCCTATTACTTCATGCATAATTATAATGAAGTGCTATTTTAATTTATTTAAAAGCTATATACTAATTTAAACTCACTAAGTCCTTAAAGACTTAACCCTCTGTTTCTTTTCGTCTATTGTAATTTTCAGACACAGGAACCCCAGAATTGGAACAGGAGGAAAATAACTGAAGCTGAAATAAGAGCATTTGAAAGTTGGGATGATCTGTTTATAAATAAATGTTAAACTTCCGCTGTAAAATAATTGTACATATTTGAAATAAGAATGTAAATATTTGTATATAATCTTTTAATGATAGNGTTTTCCTCATAATTGAAATGTCTCTTTTCAGGATGACAGAGTCTAGTGGGACATCAAAGAAAAAACAAACTATAATCATCAACCAAATGGAAGAAGAAATAGCAAAATTAAGCAAAGAAAACTCGGACTTGAAATGTCTAGTGAATATGTATCGAGAGCATTTTGAAACCTTTGAAACAACTGAAACTTTTCATTGATTTAGTGAAGACCGGATGAGGGCTGATAATCTAGCATATCAGGGAGAATTGGGTAATGTACTGTATGAAAGAGACCGCACTCTTATATACTTAATAGACATGCATGAATTCTATGACCGAGGTTTGATTAGTTTCTTAAAAGGAGTATCACACCCTTCGATCCACATTGACCACTTAATCATGCATGGACGTGAACTGGTTTATCAATCTCTCCACGGAATGGAACCTGGTGTTATCGGTCCATCTTACACAAATCAACCTAATCAGACCACAGCTCCTCCCATCACTAGCACATTTGAAACCGGAGGTAGTAGCTTGACTAACAATATCCCACCGTATGTACCAGCCCCTTTTGTAGAATATTCTGGAGTCATGAACACAACAATAGACCAAAACCCCTTTATGGTAAATGATTATCTGTTGCTGTCACCGGAAGTTGAATTTCTTCTTGACCCCATGTGGGAAAACTTTGTATTTGGAGTAGATGAACTTGTTCCAATGACTATCCTACCTGAAAGTGAAACTGAAAATTAGCTTAGTTATGAACCGGACCCTGTTGAACCACATACATCACTGCCAAATACGGATCAAAATGTTACCATGGGAACCACAGTCATAAATGAAGGCTCGAACCACACAACTTTTATAGATCTCTCAGACGACGAATGAAGACAATGACTATTTTGCAATAGTATAGAATTAGTAATAATAATCATCATCTTTTGTAGGTATGATGATTATCAAGGTGATCATTTTTGTAGGCATGATGACTCGGTTTGCTTGTTCTATTTGTATTACGCTTGGGTATTGTAAATATTTGAAACATGTCCTGTTTATAAATAAAACTGACTGTTTACCCTCTGACATAAATATGTACATTTATGATATAAATATAGTGCAAGATATGTTCATATTTTATATTTACGTGTTTAGAATGACGTCTTCACAAAATAGTACTCAAGCCAGAATCGGACAAGACATTCCCCCTCAAGATGACCACAACTCGGCAACTGGTGGTAATTCTAGAAACGCTCAACACAATCCCCCCAAGAACAAAACATACAAAATATGTTTGAAATAATGCATCAATTTATGCAGTTTTGTCAGCAAAATCCACAACGACCTCATGATCAAGCTCAAGAACATCACATCGAGGAAAATGATCGAGCTCTTGAGAGATTTTTGATATTCAAACCGCCAAAGTTTGAAGGGAAACCAGATGCTTATCAAGCAGAATCTTGGTTAAGCAAAATCAACAAAATATTCTCTATTCTCAATTATTCTGAAGAACAAAAGGTGAATTTTTCCACTTACTTATTTGAAGAAGCAGCTCATAACTGGAGGCGTACAGTGGAACATAAGTGGACAAAGAATCACACCCCAAAAATGTAGGACAATTTTCTGCAAGAATTTGAAGGTAAATATATAACTCAAGTTATATTAAATACCCGAGAACGTGAATTTATGGATTTAGTCCAAGGTGACATGACCGTAGCTCAATATGAGGCAGAATTCCACCGTCTTACACATTATGCACCACACTACATGGAAGATGAGGTAAGAAAAAGAAAAAAATCTGTTCAAGGATTAAATCTAGATATTCGTTGGGCAACATTGTCCACAGAAGTTGTCAGTTATGTTTCTGCTGTTAATCAAGCTCTACGAGTGGAAGAAGACATCAAGGCACTCCTTAAAAAAGAAGAAGAAGAAAAGAAAATCAAGAAGCCCAACCCTTTTGAGGGTAATAACCGGAAAAGAAAATTTGAAAAGAGAACACAACCAGTCAGGCAAGGAGAAGCTGTTAAAGGAAAAGTTCCAAGAAACAACAATAAAAATTGTGGATATTGCGGATTACCAAATCATGAAGAAGAAAAGTGCTGGAGAAAAGGTGGGAAATGTCTTATTTGCGGAAGTGAGCAACACCGTATTCAAGATTCTCCAAAAATAACGTAGAAGACTCAACCCACAACAAAGCCAAAAATACATGCTTGAGCCTATGCCATCTTAAGAAACAAAGAGGAGGAAGTTGACCCCACTGCAGTTGTAGAAGGTACTGTTACCATATTATCCAGTTCTGCAAAAACTTTATTTGATCCAGGAGCTACTCATTCTTTTATTTCAAAAGTTTTTGTACATAAATTACCACTGTTATCGGAGCAGCTACCATATAGCTTCGAAATTTGCTCACCTTTAGGGACAACAACAATTACTGACATCATTTACAAAAACTGTCCCTTACACTTCCAAGAAAAAGAATATCTAGCAGATTTGATTGAATTACCTATCAAGAACTATGATATTATTCTTGGAATGGACTGATTATTTAGACACCAAGCCCACCTCAATTGCTACACAAAAGAAGTTTATCTTCAAACTTCTCATCCAATCATTTCCAAAACTAACCATACCATGGGAATAGTATCAACAGCAGAAGCTAGGGCTATACTAAAAGATAACGGACAAGGATTTCTAGCTTATTTGATAAATAAGCCAAAGGATAAACTCAAGATCTCAGAAATCTCAGTTGTACAAGAATTTCCAGAGGTTTTTTCTTGAAGAGATCAATACTTTACCTCCTCAGAGAGATGTAGAATTTTCCATTGATCTAATAACTGGGGCACAACCCAGATCTAAAACTCCATACCGAATGACACCTTCAGAGTTAAAAGAAATAAAACTTCAATTACAAGAGCACATGGACAAGAAATACGTCCGACCTAGTACATCGCCATGGGGTGCTCCTGTATTATTTGTCAAAAAGAAAGATGGAACTCTAAGGATGTGCATTGATTATCGAGAACTTAACAATGTTACCATCAAAAACAAATATTCTCTACCGCATATCGAAGAATTGTTTGATGTTTTACAAGGGTCTCAAGTATATTCAAAACTTGATTTGCGACAAGGATATTACCAATTGAGAATTAAGGAGGATGACATCTCCAAAACGGCTTTTAATACCCGTTATGGACACTATGAGTTTGTGGTAATGCTATTCGGATTAACCAACGCTCCTGCAGCTTTCATGGATATGATGCATCGAATATTTCAACCATTCTTGGACAAATTCGTTGTCATATTCATAGATGACATTTTGATATTTTCAAGAAGTCATGAGGAACATGCTCAACATTTACGATTGATTCTCAAAACTTTGAAAGAGCATCAATTGTGTGCCAAATTCAGTAAGTGTGAATTTTGGCTAGAAAAAGTGTCATTTTTTGGCCACTTTATCTCTAAGAAAGGACTAGAAGTAGATCCTGCAAAAATAGAAGCCATATCTCACTGGAAACAACCAATCAACATCACAGAAATTAGAAGTTTTTTCGGCCTAGCAGGATACTACCGAAGATTCATTAAAGATTTTGCGAAAATTGTTGTTCTCCTGACACAGCTAACTCGCAAAGACAACCCTTTCTTGTGGAATGATGAGTGCGAGAAAAGTTTTTGCAAATTAAAAGAAATGCTTACCAGTGCACCTGTATTAGCTTTACCAGAAGGAACAGAAGGATTTGTGGTTTACACAGATGCCTCAAAAGAAGGATTTGGATGTGTATTGATGCAAAACGATAAAGTTATTGCATATGCATCTAGAAAATTAAAGAATCACGAGTTAAATTATCCCACTCATGATCTGGAATTAGGAGCAATAGTGTTTGCATTAGCAAAATGGAGACGCTACTTGTACGGTTCCACTTTTGATATTTATACAAACCACAAAAGCTTGAAGTATTTATTTACTCAAAAAGAGCTGAACATGAGGCAAAGAAGATGGATTGAATTCTTGGAAGATTACGATTGATCCATTCTTTATCAATCAGGTAAAGCTAATGTAGTGGCTGATGCTTTAAATAGAAAGATTAGCATGGATTGTATGGAAATGAAAGAAAAAAGAGAATGGGTACACATCCATTCACGTGGGCACTTGGCCGGATTGAGAATCGAACCTGAATTTCATACCAGAATCAAGAAAAATCAAGAATTGGTTTCGTCACCAATTCACAAGGAATACTATTCTATCATGACCGTATTTGTGTGCCTAGCTCCATGAAAAAGGAAATAATGGAAAAATCACATCAGTCTCGGATCAGCATTCATCCAGGAGGATCTAAGATGTACCAAGAGATTAAAAAACACTTCTGGTGGAAAGGAATGAAACGAGATATTGTATATTTCATTTCACAATACCTATCTTGTCAAATGATAAAGGCTGAACATAAAAAACCAGCAGGTCTTTGCAACCACTTCCTATACCAGAATGGAAATGAGATCAAATAACTATGGACTTTGTGACTGGATTACCCCAGCTCCCAGGAGGTTTTAATAGCATATGGGTGATCGTTGATCGCTTGACCAAGTCAGCACATTTCATACCCATAAGTCACAAATATGGGGTGGAAAAACTGGCTGAACTCTATCAGAAGGAAATTATACGGTTACATGGTATCCCCACTACCATAGTATCGGATAGAGATCCGAAGTTTACGTCAAGATTATGGAAAAAACCTCAGGAATGCCTTGGTACCAAATTAAATTTTAGCACAGCAGCACATCCGCAAACTGATGGTCAGTCTAAACGAACCATTCAAATATTGGAAGACATGCTTCGCGCATGTGTGCTGGATTTTGGGGCAAACTGGGGAAAACATTTGCCTCTAGTTGAATTTTTATACAACAATAGTTATCAATCCTCAATAAAAATGGCGTCATATGAAGCATTATATGGAAGAAAATGTCGCTCTCCTCTTAACTGGAATATGGATGAATGGAGAAGCACAAAGAATGGACAAGAACGAGCAATCAAGCATGACATTATACAAGAAGCTATCGACAAAATACAACTTATCAGGCAACGAATACAAACAACTCAAAGTTGACAAAAGAGTTATGCAGATAAAAGGCGGAAAGATTTGAAATTTGAAGTCGGAGATTACGTATTACTAAAAGTATCACCAAGAAAAGGAATCAAGCGTACTTGAAAGAAGGGAAAGTTGCATCCTTGATTTGTTGGACCCTTTGAAGTGATAGAACGANAAATAGAGTCCTGATTGACTTTCAGAAGAGATCAGTGTTGGTCAGCCCGATGGGTATGGAGCAGTTTCTCTTTGAGCCAGATAGATGGAGAAGTTTTCCTTGCATGATCTCATGCATGCAGGCACGAAGACTTATTCACAAGGGTTGCCAGGCTTTCTTGGCCAGCATTGTTTCAGCGCCTGACGCACCCACTCCATCTATATTGTGACACCCTAAAAACAAAGGTGCATAAATGCATTTTTATTAGTATAAATTTTACTATTTTCATTTTTAAAATTTTATCACATTATTTGTCGGTACAAATTTTATTTGTCCAAAGTATCTAGAAATACATTAAAATACATCACAATACACTTAAAAATTCATCAAGCACTATGAGGTTCCCATTTCAAAATCAAATACCCAAAATCTAATAAATTTAATAAAATATTATAATTGAACTCAACATATATGTTAAGTAATGAAGTACAATAATTATTATGTTCAATATAAGATAATTTATAATTAGGTTCAATACTAGGTTTAATATAATATAATAATGAGATACAAGAATAAAATAATATTAAGTTTGGATAAACATAATATTTTTCCATTTAAATAAATAAATAAATAAAAATAAAAATAAAAAATAATAAAAGGATAAGCATTAGTACGGCTATATATATACTGCACTTTTCAATTCCCAAATCCAACCGAGAAAGAAAGAGAAAGGGAGAGGGAAGAAGAAAGGAGAGGAGAAGAGGAAGAAAAAAATAGAAGAAAAAAAGCTATACCCTTTCCGAAAAATCCCAATAAATTACCAACTATTCATCTCATATCGTAAAGCAATGTAGCACTGAAGGTGACGTAAAAGGATCGCTCAAAAACCAGAAAATCAAAGGTGCATAATTGTACCTCTTGTTGCATAGATAAGGTACATACTGCCCGTCGTCCCAAAATATTGTCGGAACTAACATTTTCGGAATGCCGGAGTACCTTAGTTAATCATACGACGATATTTAAATCTGGTATTGATCGGGTACGAATTTGAAAATACTTTCAACATAAGAATTCAAGATCATAAAAAGTTACATATGCTGGAAAAAAACCGGCCGCTCGTGGCTGCCGGAAGGCCACACACGCGCCGGAACACGCGCCGCCGTATCACCGGTTTTCCCACGGCCGAACCTTCCTGGTGATATTTCCGACTTTTTGGCCAATTTTCGTAATGTTTGGAGATGTTTTCTAATTAATATGAAATTTTCAATCTTAAGTAAAATCATCCGGGTTAAATTTTGAACAAAAAAAATAATCTGGAAATGATCAGCTAGTTACTTAAAAACTCTAACATATAAATATAATTCATAATATATTTTTAGGACTTGCTCCAGCAACTCGGATTATTAATCAAGCCTAAACTGTAAGTTTTCAGGTGAGAAAATTACTATTCATTCTTTTATTAAAGGCATTTGACCTGAAAATTTCAATAGAAATTATTTAAGATCATCTACAGTTCATTTCAATTACTGATATATTTTCTTGCATATTTATGAATGGATTTATATACCATTAATGAATGGAGTCATGGACAACGGATTTCGGTCCGGAAATTGAGTCCACTGGACAACGTGGCTTCGGCCCGGAAAATGAATCCAATGAACAACGGGTCAAAAGTCCCGGGTATATGGTTCATCTGAACAATGCGCACAGAATATTTCGGTCCGGAGAATGGTTCACCTGGTTCGTAAAAAGTGTTCAATTAGAGCCACCAATGTTAATTTATGAAATTTTCATTTATCTATTATTCCATTCCACAGCATTCATAACATCTAAATTGTTATGCCTATTGCTTCATGCATAATTATAATGAAGTGCTATTTTAATTTATTTAAAAGCTATATACTAATTTAAACTCACTAAATCCTTAAAGACTTAACCCTCTGTTTCTTTTCGTTTATTGTAATTTCTAGACACAGGAACCCCAGAATTGGAACAGGAGGAAAATAACTGAAGCTGAAATAAGAGCATTTGAAAGTTGGGATGATCTGTTTATAAATAAATGTTAAACTTCCGCTGTAAAATAATTGTACATATTTGAAATAAGAATGTAAATATTTGTATATAATCTTTTAATGATATTAGAAAATATTTAAATTTTTATCTACAATATCTTTTTAATAATAATAATAGAAAAATTAAAGATAGCAGTTCAATAAAGAAAGATTGTAAAAAAAAAATGTGGCACTTAGTAAGGGAATAATTATGAATTCCTAAACCGGGCGCCACATATATCAGATGTGCCGGTAGTAAGAGATTTCTCAGACGTCTTTCCTGACGACGTCACAGGCCTTCCACCAGATAGAGAGGTGGAGTTATCCATTGATCTTATGCCAGGCACTGTGCCAATCTCTAAGGCACCGTACCGATTAGCTCCAGCTGAGATGCTAGAACTCAAACAGCAGATTCAGGAGCTTCTTGACAAGGAATTTATCCGCCCTAGTTTCTCACTGTGGGGCGCACCAGTGCTCTTTGTGAAGAAGAAGGATGGGAGTATAAGGTTGTGCATCGATTACCGAGAATTGAACAAGGTAACGATCAAGAATAAATACCCTCTTCCAAGGATCGAAGACTTGTTTGATCAGTTGCAGGGAGCTACAGTGTTCTCTAAAATAGATATTCGATCAGGGTATGATCAGCTGAAGGTTAAAGAAGCAGATGTTCACAAGACAGCCTTCAGAACAAGGTATGGGCATTACGAGTTCTTAGTGATGCCGTTTGGATTGACAAATGCTCCAACAATATTCATGGACCTCATGAACCGAGTATTCCAGCCTTATGTCGATCAATTCGTCATAGTGTTCATTGACGACATTCTTATATACTCGAAGAGCCATGAGGAGCACAAGCAGCATTTGAGGACAATTTTACAGATCCTGCAGAGTCGCAAGTTATTCGCGAAGTTCAGTAAGTGTGAATTCTAGTTGGAGAAAGTAGTCTTTTTGGGTCATATAGTGTCTAGCAGTGGTATTGAGGTGGATTCAGCAAAGATGGCGGTCGTTAAGGAATGGGTTGAGCCAAAGAATGCATCAGAGATCCGCAGTTTTCTGGGTTTAGCCGGTTATTATAGGAAATTTATTCAGGGATTTTCGTCGATAGCTGTGCCGCTCACTTCACTGACCAAGAAGAATGCTAAATTCGCGTGGAGTGACGAATGTCAGAAGAGCTTCGATACTTTGAAGCAAGCTCTTATTTCAGCACCAGTGTTAGCCATGCCAGCAGGGCAAGGTGATTTTGTGCTATACACCAATGCATATAAGCTTGGTTTAGGCACAGTGTTGATGCAACATGGTAGGGTTATAGCTTATGCTTCCAGGCAGTTGAAGGTGCACGAGAAGAATTACCCGACTCACGATTTAGAACTAGCCGCTGTAGTTTTTGCGTTGAAGATATAGAGACACTACTTGTATGGAGAGAAATGCCAGATATTCACAGATCACAAGAGTCTCAAATATTTCTTCACACAGAAAGAGTTGAATATGAGACAGAGGCGATGGTTGGAATTGGTAAAAGACTACGACTGCGAAATTAGCGACCATCCGGAAAAGGCTAATGTTGTCGCAGACGCCTTGAGCAGAAAGGTTGCAGTCATAGCACATTTGTCAGTGCAGCGACCTCTTCAGTCTGAGATTCAGAGGTTTGTTCTAGAGGTTTATCGTAAGGGCAGAGGTCCTAGACTGTCTAATCTGACAATCCACTCTTCCTTATTAGACTGTATCCGCGCAGGTCAGTCTTCAGATGAACAGTTACAAAAGTGGAGACTGAAGGATGAGGCCAAGGGCAGTGTACTCTACACAGTGTCAGAGGGTATTCAATCCACACAGGAGGTACCAAGATGTACAAAGACCTGCAGATCTTGTATTGGTGGCAAGGGATGAAGAGAGACATCCGCAGATTCGTGTCCGAATGCCTCACTTGTCAACAGGTGAAGGCAGAACACCAGAGGACAGCAGGAATGCTTAAGCCACTCTCTATCCCAGAGTGGAAATGGGAGAATATTATAATGGACTTCGTTGTCGGTTTGCCGAAGTCAGTCAGGGGTTTTAATGCCATTTGGGTCATAGTGGACCGACTCACTAAATCAACGCACTTCTTGCTAGTAAAAACGACTTTCTCCATGACGCAGTATGCATAGCTCTATATCAGGGAGATAGTGCGTTTGAACGGAATCCCAGTGTCTATTGTGTCCGACAGGGACTCGAGATTCACATCATCCTTTTGGAAGAGTTTGCATGCAGCCATGGAGACGAAGTTGCTTTTTAGTACGGCTTTTCACCCGCAGACAGATGGCCAGTCTGAGCGAGTGATCCTAATTCTGGAGGACTTTTTGAGAGCTTATGTGATTGACTTCCATGGGTATTGGGAATCGAAGCTACCTCTAGTGGAGTTTACATACAACAACAGTTTTCAAACATCTATAGGTATGACTCCCTATGAGACATTGTACGGACGGAAGTGTAGATCACCGATTTATTGGGATGGAGTCGGAGAGAGAGCAGAACTTGGGTCAGAGATAGTTCAGCAAACTGCAGATGTGGTGGTCAAGATCCGAGATAGGATGAAGACCGCCCAGAGTCTCCAAAAGAGCTATGCTGACAAGAGGAGGAGAGATCTCGATTTTCCGTAGGTTACCACGTTTTTATAAATATAGCACCTATGAAGGGTGTTATGAGATTTGGGAAGAGAGGCAAGCTGAGTCCAAGATTTATTGGACCATTCGAGATTATTGACAAAGTTGGGACACTAGCGTATCGTGTTGCCCTTCCGTCGAATCTAGCCGGGGTACACAATGTGTTCCACGTCTCAATGCTGAGGAAGTACCTAGCTAATCCTTCGCATGTTCTGAGCTATGAGCCGTTACAGTTGGCTCCATACCTGTCATATGAGGAAAGACCTGTTCAAATCCTAGACAGGCAGGAGCGTAGACTTCGGAACAAGGTGATGAAACTAGTCAAAGTCCGGTGGCTGAACCAATCAGTGGAGGAGGCCACTTGGGAGTCCGAGGCATATATGAGAATTCGCTACCCAGGGTTGTTTGGTAAGATTTAATTTCGAGGACGAAATTTATATAAGTGGGGGAGGAACTGTAGTGCCCAAATTCAGTACACGTATAATCCATGCATTTATTTAATTATTAAATCATTTATTTAATTTTAAAATGAGTCTTAGTGGTGCATGATTTATTTAAATGCATTACTTTAAATTATTTATGTTTAGGTGATGCACGTTAAAATATTTTTCGAGTTTCATGTTTCAGGCGATTATTCGAGGCGGAATCGAGAAAAGAGACCCGGTGACGATTTTGACAATTTTAAAAATGCGGTATTTTATTTTAAGTTGAGGTTGGGACA
Organism: Primulina huaijiensis; assembly: GCF_012295235.1. Lineage (NCBI taxonomy): Eukaryota > Viridiplantae > Streptophyta > Magnoliopsida > Lamiales > Gesneriaceae > Primulina > Primulina huaijiensis. The sequence goes on from NC_133316.1 coordinate 5,925,686, forward strand.
TTTTAACTAATTTACTAAGTTGTTAGTATTTTAAAAGCCTAATTTAATTACTAGGTGATTTTATGAGTTTAAAGTTTTTAAGAGTTGACAATTGTACACTTTATTTTTAAACTAGAAGAGGTTATTTAAATTTAAAGGAAGGTTATTGTTTGATTACCATTTTAATTAATGGTTAATTTATAATTAAGCTAAACTTTCGTCCCTAATTATCAACAAAACACACGCACCCACACATGTTTACACACACCATTCACGCATCACACACACCCACACCCTCATTGCCTCTTCATTTCATTTTTTAAAAAAAGAAAACCTAGGTTTCTCCTTCCCAAGAGCAGCCGCCCACTCCTTTGCACTTTTCCAGCACATTATTTGAGTTTTCTTCAAGGAATTTAGTGCCACGTTCGTCCCAGATCGTCTCTCTCATCCTTCCCGCGTCGGTATCGTCATATCGGTATTTCTAATCATCAAAAAGGCACGTATATTCTTTCGTTTATGCATCTATCTCGTCATATTATGCGTTGTGTTGTTATTTATGCATAAAAATACATGTGTGATGTGTGGAAGTTTGAGCAATTTTTTTGGATCAAGTTTGAAAGGGTTTTTGGATCACAAATCACGTTTTTTGCTGTCATTTTAAAAACTGCGATTTTTCGATCGAGTTTCTGGAAACACTTTCAACATATAAAACGTAGTAATCTTTGATACCTTCGATTTGATATAAAATTCGTAATTGTTGGATGAGAAACGAGTGAGTTATGGTTGTTTTTGTGTGACTGCTCAAACCTGCGATCTTATAAAAATGACGTTCATAATGTTTTGAAGTTTTTGAATTGCAGGCTTCGTTGGGCACCTCCGGGCTTGTGCTAATACATTTAGATATGTTATGGGATGAGTTTAGGTGTTATTTGGTGGTTTGTTTGGGTCGGGATTGGCTTGGGATAAAATAGAAGTCGTAGGAAGTGAAACAATGTCGAATTACGGGTCATTGTTGTATTGAAGTTGCTTGTCGATGTTTGGAGACGTTTGGGGTGTTTTTACGGGTTTAAATCAATGTAATAGCATCCTAGGATGAGTCTCGAGGTGTTGGGTCATGGTCCTTAGGCTTGGATTGAGAGAATGAATGAATAAGATAGTGAATTTTCGTGAATGTCCAAGTCCAGAGCTACCCGGACCCCGACACGGAGTTCGTTTACTTTTTCCTTCAAAAATACGAATTTCCAGAGCCTACCCGGAACCCTACACGGGGTCCGTGTACCCCTCTTAAAAAAATATTTTTTTTTTAAAATTTTTAAAATATGAATAAAAAATATAGGAAGTGTTTTGTGGTTATGAATATAAATATAGGATTTTCTGTGTGGTTATGAATATAAAATATAAGATTTGTTTTGGGTTTCTATTTCATGGTTTAGTATGATGATTAAACGAGGTCAAGTCCCGAGTGATTTAGAATGTCATAAGATATTTATTTACTTCGGTTGTGAGCACAAGTACCTACGTCTAAGCTATGAAAGATAAGTGTTTGAACTCATGTTAGTGTGCAGCAGTGGCCCCAAGCGAGATCCAACGAATCCCTCAACGCCAAGTAATTATGTTGACGTGCAAAAGAAAATATTTCAAGGTTTTGAGGTGTGCTAAATGTCTTGTGACCAAATTATGAATGGGTTTGGAAGTCGGTGGACGTGACCGAGGACCTCTCCACCCCGTTAAAGCATGAACGGGTTTAGATCAGGATTGGAAAGCGTTAAAGCATGAACGGGGACCAATCCACCCGTTAAAGCATGAACGAGGATCTCATGTATGTGACAGTGGATACATCCCTGTCAGCCTAGTACTGTGGTTTGTCTGATCAGGCATTATTTATGTATAAGTAACTTGCTTTGAAACATGCCTCTACGCAAAATGATGAAATATGTATGTATGTTCAAGTATGCAAGCATGTTTAAGAAAAGTTCTTATGATTATGGCACGTCTATGTTATGCTATTATGATCACGCTCAATTACGTTTATGTTATCATGTTCAGATTTATGCTTCCAATATGTACGCTCTATTTTGAAGTTGCGTGTGGTTTTACTACGTATTACTCGTTACTTCCTGTTTATACGTGTTGAGTCTTTAGACTCACTAGACTTGATTGATGCAGGTGAGGAGTATGTTGAGGAGGCTAGGGGTAGGGACCAAGGAGCTGGCTTGGACTGAGCGGAAGGCTAAACCCGAGGACCGCCATGTTTTGGAGTTTTGAGGATATTTGAAATGTTGAAAATACTCTGGTTTTTACGTTACAATTTTTGTGGTTCAAGCAAATACGTTTGGCAGACATTATGTTGAGACGTACAGTTTATTTTACCAAAATTTGAAAGTTCATTATTTAAACAAGAAATTTTTTAATTTTTCCGCAAATTTTAAGTAGTAAAAAGTACGGTACGTTACACATAATATATATGTGATACCCTTGTCTCACATTAGAAAAATCAAAGATTTAAAATGAATTTGTAATGGCTTACAATGGACTTCTATAACAACTTGGGTAATCATTTTCGTAAAGAGAGGACGAATACGAAGTAGTTGCTATAGGGGCCCATTGTGCAGTCACGCAGGCACGGGCCCGGGCTCGGGGCGTGACAGAATTGTATCAGAGCCGGTCAGCGGCATGGAACACCGAGAAATAAGTACTATGCAGGGCAAAGTGCTACGTGCATGGGAGCCACCTCTTGAACCTGCGGGGCAAAGTGCTACATGACGGGAGCCACCTCTAGATTCTCGGTGCTGGTGGATCGAGGGATCAGGCCTTCTGAAGGAGGGGTGTTTGTGATACCCTTGTCCCACATCAAAAAAATCAAAGATTTAAAATGAGTTTATAATGGCTTACAATGGACTTCTACAGCAACTTGGGTCAATCATTTTCGTAAAGTGAGGACGAATACGAAGTAGTTGCTATAGGGGTCCATTGTCCCGTCACGCGGGCGCGAGCCCAGGCTCGGGGCGGACAATATAATATCATATAAGTCAGCTGCACTTTAATGAGTTAAATACAAAAAGTAATATAATCAAGCATGAAGGAAAAGTCGATAACCAAATTAAATAAAATGTCTTCTAGTGGTAGGAGCCCCTTAAATCCCAACCAAAATATAAAAAGTTAACATCTTAATGTAATCATAAAAATATAAAAAAAATGGTTAAACTATGATTCTTAAACTAGAATTACTAACAGAAATGAAAAAAAGAAAATGCTGCATGAAAATATAGAGGTCCTCGCTTCCTCTTCTACTCCTGACTTTTCTCTTGTGTGCGGTAGCTCTTGAGTGAAAGTCGATGTCATGTCTGATGAATGACGGATGAATGACCCCTTAAATTTGTGTATTATGGTTACCGTATAGCCTAGAGTCTATAAAACTAGAAACAAATCTCATAAAGGCGGTCGAATTCCACCGCCCCAGGATGAGTTGCTTGCAAATCCACATTTTTTTCTTCGACTCGGGTGCGTTGGGGCAGTCAATTTCATCTGCCCCAATACAATCTCTGTGCAAATAACTTCTTTTTCATCTTTTTACGCATCGAGGAGGCTAATTTCATCTACCTTAGTGTGTCATGCTCGCATTTTTGGTTCAAATTTCTTGTTTTGATCACACTCACTTAGCATTGTGGCAGTCAATTTCATCTGCCTCAATACAATATCTGTAATGACCCGACACCACTTACCCGCGATCATTACTCATAGGACTTTCCCCACCAAGGCGGTGGAGCTGTACCTGCCCAAGTCTCGAACCCTCTATCTCCTGGCATAAGTACATAGTTCAAAGAGACTTGGTACCAATTGAGCTAGTAGCTCAATTGATATCCGGATTTCTTTGCCAATACCTATATGTCCAGGAGGTCTTGGGTTTGAATCCTGGGAAGCTAAAAGATCTAGTGCCTAGGCCGGAGAAGTCCTATGAGTGATGATCGCAGGAGAGTGGTGTCGGGTCATTACAATAAAAGGCAACATATAGGTCTTGGCAAAACAAACTTGGTACCAATTTACATAACACAATTGGTGAGTTCATGGTTCAGTTACGCCTCACTGAATACCCAACAAATTTCTCATCAATCTGCACACAACACAGGTTCTCGCACATCCTTTAAAGCTTACACACTAAAATTTTGAATGGAATATGTAACTATGAGAGTGAAATTTTGGTTCTGCTATCATGCATTTCAAATAGAACCATTCTCCAAAGTTTGTAAGAGATTTCAATCAACAGATTAATTAGTATAAATTTCCCTATTCTCCATCCCATTTTCCACTAATTAGTAACTAACAAACACAAGTCATTAGGAATTTTTAGGCATAACTTATAGCTCAAGGGAGGGATACCAAAGGAAATTAAGTTTGACAAAAAAATAAGGTACATTGATGGATCAATTCATGCACAATCAGATTTTGCATATGATTTCCTTCAACACCATACATTCCCTTTTTTTAGCTTAGGAATATGATTTCATTCCTTTATTTGGTTCTCCCATACCATACATCTCATTTGTTCCAAAGTTAGTTTTGCAAGGAACTTTGTTTTCACAAATGAAAATTTCTCACACATTTGTACTCCCTCAGGTGTGAATATTTGGCAGTTTAATTCACTTTTTGTAGGGTCGCAAACATGAGGCTTAATGTAAAGGTGAATTGCACAAAATATTATGTCTAAGTAAGCTCAATACAATTCATAGGTCAAGAATTTTTTTTATCTCATTCTCATGCCGCTGGTAAGTACCTCATTTCAAGGAGACTTGTTCAACCCACACCAAGTGTCTCTCATATTCCCAACAAAATTTTTTAAAATACACTATAATTCACACAATTCCTTTGTTCATCATACGTGCATTAGATAGTTAACATTCCACCAAAACATTTCATGCTTCGACCAAAGGTATGTGCTAAAAAATAAAGTGACATAGATAAACATGCATATATGTCATTCAGTCATAATCATCATTGGCCATAATCACCAGTCTTTTCACCAAAAACTAAATTTCATTTGATGCAACAAAAGAAAATGCAAACTACTAAACAAAATAAATATGAAATATAAGAACCCCATTCCTACATTAATGTCATGCAATGTCCTCATTGCACTAGACAAGACCCCATAAAAACAGATGTGACACCAAATGCAAAATGCTAAAAAAAATGTAAAAATCCCAAATAACAGAAAGAGAAAAAGAAAAGAAAAACTTCCCTCATTAATCATCGTCTTCCTTGATGTCTGGCGATGGAACTCCTTCTCCGTGCTCCAGTGGGAAAGCATATTGAAACTGAAACGATGATGGAAATACCCACGGTGGTGGTGGGTAGGTCGAGGGATCGAGACTCATCTGTATGGCCATCCATTGCAACAATGTATCCATGGAGGTTCAAAAAGCGTTGTTGACTGACTGATACTCAGTCTGGTAGGAGTCTAATTTCATCTACCTTAGTGTGTCATGCTTGCATTTTTGGTTCAAATTCCTTTATTTTTTTCTTGTTTTGATCACATTCACTTACAAAGCAAATTGAAACATACGAGGGACAAATTTATACCTAATATCAATAAAAAGACTGAAAAATTAAACTCAACATAAAGGAAAATTTTAAGAATGAGACTCACAATGAATCAATAAAATATGTAAAAATGACACATATCAACCTCCCCATATTAACATTTTGCTTGTTCTCAAATAAAATATGTTATAAGACATAACACAATTGGTGAGTTCATGGTTTAGTTATGCCTCACTCAATACCCAACAAATTTCTCATCAATTAGCACACAACACAGGTTCTCCCACATCTTTTAAAGCTTACTCACTACAATTTTGAATAGAATATGAAACTATGAGTGTGAAATTTTGGTTCTGCTGTCATGCATTTCAAATAGAACCAAAATTTCACACTCATTGTTTCATATTCTATTCAAAATTGTAGTGTGTAAGCTTTAAAGGATGTGCGAAAACCTGCTGTCATACATTTAAAATAAAACCAATCTCCAAAGTTTGCAAGAGATTTCAATCAACAGGTTAGTACGATTTCCCTATTTTACATCCCATTTCTACTAATTACTAACTAACAAACACAAGTCATTAGGAATTTTTAGGCATAACTTATAGCTCAAGTGAGGGCTACCAAAGAAAATTAAGTTCGACAAAAAGAATGAGGTACATTGATGAATCAATTCATGCACAATCTCTGATTTCCTTCAACACCAGACATCCCCTCTTTTTAGCCTAGGAATATGATTCCACTCCTTTATTTGGCTCTCCCACAACTTACATCTCAATTGTTCAAAAGTTAGTTTTTCAAGGAACTTTGTTTTCACAAATGCAAATTTCTCACACAATTGTATTCCCTTAGGTGTGAATATTTGGCAGTTTAGTTCACTTTTTCTAAGCTTGCAAATATGAGGCTTAATGTAAAGGTGAATTGCACTTAATATTATATGTCCAGGTAAGCTCAATACAATTCATAGGTCAAGAAAAAAAAATTCTTATCTCATTCTCATGCCGCTGGTAACTACCTTATTTCAATGAGACATGTTCAACCCACACCAAGTGTCTCTCATTTTCCCAACAAAAAATTTTAAAATTCACTATAATTCACGCAATTTCTTTGTTTCACATCATGCATTAGATATTTAACATTCCCCCAAAACATTTCATACTTCGACCAAAGGTATGTGCTAAAAAAAATAAAGTATCATAGATAAACATGCATATATCTCATTCAGTCATAATCATCATTGGCTACAATCACCAGTTTTATCACCAAAACTAAATTTCATTTGACGTAACGAAAGACAATGAAAACTACTAAACCAAATAAATATGAAATACAAGAACCCCATTCCTACATTAATGTAATACAATGTCCTCATTGCACTAGACAAGACCCCATAAAAAGCAAATGTGACACCAAATGCAAAATGATAAACAAAATGTAAAAACCCCAAATAACAGAAAAAGAAAAAGAAAAGAAAAACTATCCTCATCAATCATCATCCTCCGTGATGTCTAGCGATGGTACTCCTTCTCCGTGCTCCGATGGGAAAGCGTATTGAAATTGAAACGGTGGTGGAAATACTAGCGGTGGTGATGGGTAGGCCGAGGGATCGAGACCCATCTGTGTGGCCATCCCTTGCAACAATGTATCCATGGAGGTTCAATAAGCACTGTTGACTGACTGATACTCAGTATTGTAGTCCACCCAAGCACACAGCTCATCGATCTTTTCACTATTAGGTCAACGGTGGCGCTGTGGGGGTGGTGCTTGGGAGCTAGATCCTCCCCCAGGTACATCATCAGGAAAATCAACTTGTCGTTTACCAAAATTGATTTGCTGATGTGAATTATCAATTGGTTTCATAGGCTGCAACCACTCACAATCCTCGTGGAACTCAACGCTAGCTTGGGTACACAAATTAATGACAATCATAGGAAAATATGGCGTAATGTTGCTGTTATTGATGCACAAGTTAATTTTTGAGAAAATTAGTTTACCCACATTGATTGGGATGTTCATCATCAAAGCATACAACACAGCCACCTTTTTTTCCTACACCTCACTTGTATGGCCCACCGGCATCATCCTCTTAGCAAGAAACGCATACCAAAGAGCATGATCCACCTATAATAATTTCTCCCCAAAACAAGTGAATGTACCACGTGTCTTCCACATAGACCCTGGATAATAGATATTATGAATAATGAGTTCTTAATCAGGGTGAGTTACCAAGTTTACAAAACTTAATCTTCCAGTGGTGACGTACCTAACAATTCATTAATCTTTTTCGAAGCATAAGGCAGCAAGCGGCACCTAACAAACTCTTTGTTGCCCTTTTGCTCTGCAGAATTCTCATAAAATTCATGGACAACTGAATCTACCGCTGCTTTAGATGGTGCACAAAATTTCTCCCAGCTTCGATTGACAATATGCATTTAAACCATATAAATTTTTTGGAAAACCAAACCTATGCTCTTGAATTGGGGGTCTATTATTTTTATAATTCTAAAATCACTTCCTAGCCTTATTATTGACAAATCTACCGAAAGTATTAGAGGATGTGGAGGAAGCATGGGTTACCTTTGCCCTTTTTGGAGCCATGTGCGAATGTGAGTGAAGGGTGTCGGAGATTCACCGGAAAATACCGGAAAATTTTCACTGAATCTCGCCAGCGAGATGTTGAGTGAGATGTGGATGATGAACAATGCTCAACTCAAATGGACTATATTTAAAAAATTTGTGAGGGATTGAGTTTTTACCTTGTACAGATGGAAATGACCGATTTTTTCAGTAGAAATCGACTTAGGCGGCACAATTAAGAATTTAGGTAGGGTCTTCATGCGCAGAAATAAGAAAGAATAAAGGAAGGTTACAAAGTTAAACAACCTCTCTCATGACATTTAAATTTAAAAGAAAAAAATATACGCGGAAGTATTAACATTTGAAAAGGAAAGAACAAAATATCTCATGTCAAAATTAGTTTACATAAACATTAACTTTTTCATCATCCAAAAGAAAACCAAAAGTCAATATCATTCACCTCATAATTCATTTTAGCAAAATACATGATTAATTAAACTTCTCATGTTCACCATAATCAAAATAAAAGTGACATGAACAAACAAAATCTTTCTCATTGCCTTTTATATGACTTCTCCTTCCTCGGACAATTCGCTTGAATTCTTTTCATCACCTACATCACATGACATTAACTGGAATGAGATATAACTCAGTAAGCAGAAAGTTGTACGTAACAAATACATATACATGAGCTTGACTTGGGGCATGGCTATAGCAATGGCAATGAACAATGAATCAGTGGCAACGGACAATAAATCAATTGCAATAAACAATGAATACAATCATCTTCAATGAACAATAGATAACAAAGCAATATAGATGGTATTTCATGACATGAATTAAGGGAAAAGAAATGATAGTTCTGTGACCTGTGACCTGTGGATAGTATCTCTTTGATATATAAATATATCAAAACTGTGAGAGATACTCATAATCATGTGATTGGCCAATGACATGCATGAATTAATATCATTCCTTGGCTTTAATTGTAGGAAAGTTCATTGAGGCATTTTCACAAACACTTGGTAGGAACAATTAAATACTAGCTCATTTGTCAATGAATTCTATGATAAGTTTTGGACAATGAATACATAACAATATATATATCAAGTATATACCAATGGAAGGAGCATGTTAACAATAAACATGGCTTGTAAACATATAATTATCATGTGAGCATAAAAAGGAAGCTTTTACTTATAACCCACAAGCACTATTGTTGCTATGATGATCTTGAATGATTCCTACGACAATAATCACAATAATAACCATAACTCACTACCAATAATTCAAGGAATCAATCAATTCAACTTAACCCTTCAATATAAAACTCAATATCTCAAACTCTTCCAACTCTAATAATAGAAATCTTACCTTGTAGCTTGTAATCTTAGTGGAAGAAGCTAAGAAATCAACTATGAGCTTGGCTCTTGAAGTAGGAAATTGAAGGAGAGAAAACTAGAAGGAAAAGAGATAAAGAAACTACGGAGGAGAAAGGAGAAAAGCAGAAATGAGTAGAATAATCTAGAACCATGTTTATAAGCCTCCAATACCTCCAAAAACGTGTTTCAAAAAAACAATTTCGCATGACTAGTGCCGTCGCGCCACTTGAACATCACGGCGCCGCCTAGCAGCGCCTAGGCGCCAAGGCTTCGGCCTTGGCAGCGCTACGGCGCTGGCTGGCAGCGCCACCTACAGCGTTCTGCGCGCAGCTTCCTCAAATATTGCTCCAGAAATGCCTCTTTCTTTCATAATTACAAAAAGTGGTAAACAAAAAAGTTGTAGCTCTATGTCTTGGCTTGCATCTCCAATTAACCTCATGTCATTTGAAGGTATGAGTAAAGAGTTATGCTAAATCTCCCAACATGTGTCATATCAAGAACAATGATACACACGACACACTTCGGGGCGCTTTCGACTTGTCTTCCACAAAGATTTGAACAAAACTCAAAACATGAAAGTTATAACCTTATATCTTATATTTATAATGGAAGTGACCTCACATTAATTGGATCAATACATAAAACATTATGCTAAAAAACAAAACTACTGTCATATTTTTCATATCGTTTCTGCACTTCCATTTCCTATTTGGCTCAAGATCAACTTTTTATTCTACCCATTCATTACTATTCACAATCACAATTATATAACATAACTCCAACAACTATTCCAATAAACATAACCATAACCATTCTAATCCCATTTCAATAAACAACACCATAAACAATAACCCTTTAACATAATCTCAACCATTAAATCATAAAACATGATCATAACAATAATAAATCATATAGATTAACATGATAAAGGTTGGGCTATTACAATCTCCCCTCCTTATAAAAATTTCGTCCCCGAAATTTTCTTACCGTCGAATAAACTTGGATAACGATGTTTCATCTCTTCTTCTGGTACCCACGTGGCCTCTTCAATCAATTGATTTCTCCAAAGAACTTTGACATTGCCAATTTCTTTGTTTCTCAACACTTTAACTTTGCGATCAAGAATTTGAACCGGCATTTCCTCGTAGCTTAAGTTGGGAAATAGATCCAATGAGTCGTACCGAAGAACATGAGAAGGATTAGAAAGGTACTTACGTAGCATTGAAACATGAAATACGTTGTAAACTCGATCCAAGTCCGGTGGCAATGCAAGACGATAGGCTCTGTCTCCAATCTTATCAAGAATCTCGAACGGCCCAATGTATCAAGGACTTACTTACCTTTCTTATCAAATCCCATAACTCCCTTGAGAGGAACTATTTTGATAAATACATGATCACCAACCTCGAATGTTAAAGGTCGTCGTCGAACATCGGCATAACTCTTCTGTCAAGACTGAGCGGTCCTCATTCTTTCTTGGATCAATGCCACAACATCTGATGTCTGTTGAACCAATTCCGGGCCCAACATCTTCCTCTCACCAACTTCTTCCCAATACAGAGGAGATCGGCATTTTATTCCATATAAAGCTTCATAAGGTGCCATGACGATTGAAGACTGATAGCTGTTATTATATGTGAATTCCACCAAAGGCAATTTAGAATCCCAACTTCCCAGAAAAATCAATTGTGCACGCTCGTAACATATCTTCAAGAATTTGAATTACCCTTTCAGACTTCCCATCACTCTGAGGATGATATGCTGTGCTAAAAGCCAACTTGGTGCCCAAGGCTCGGTGCAAACTTTTCCAAAACTCGGATGTAAACCTTGGATCACGATCTGAAACTATCGTCATCGGTATCCCATGAAGTCTCACAATCTCTTGAATATACGCTTCAGTATATTGATTCATAGAATAAGTAGTCTTGACAGGAAGAAAATGAGATGACTTGGTCAATCGATCCACGATCACCCAAATAGAATTGAAGCCTTTTTGAGTCCTTGGCAACACAACAACAAAATCCATAGTTATATGGTTCCACTTCCATTGCGGTATAGGCAAGGATTGCAACAATCTCGCCGGTCTCTGGTGCTCAATCTTAACCTGATGACATGTTAGACATTCAGAAACAAATAACATTATATCTTTCTTCATACCTGGCCACCAGTAAAGACGTCAAAGATCTTGGTACTACCGAGATGTACAGAATATGGCGCTGTATGAGCTTCAAGAAGTACCTCTTTTCGAATGTCATCACCCATAGGAACACATATTATATCTCGAAAGGTCAGTAACCCATCACGATTTGACCCGAACTCAGAAACTCCTGTCAGATCACATTTCCTCTTCAACTCTAATAACTGAGCATCCAGCTGTTGTTCCTTCACAATTTGATCAAATAAAGTTGAGTGAAGAACTAGAGCAGACAATCGAGCAACTGTACCTAAGATACCAAATTGATCTCATTTCTTTGCAAATCAAGAAACAAAGGGTTAGAAATCATGGAACCCAATAATGAACTCGATTTGCGACTCAAAGCATCCGCAACCACATTAGCTTTTCCAGGATGATAGCTAATAGTGCAATCATAGTCTTTAACCAGTTCTAACCATCTCCGCTACCGTATATTCAAATCCTTCTACGAAAACAAATAACTCAAACTTTTGTGATCTGTAAATATTTCACATTTCTCACCATAAAGATAATGCCGCCAAATCTTTAAAGCAAAAACCACAGCCGCCAATTCCAAATCGTGAGTGGGATAGTTCTTCTCGTATTCCTTCAACTGACAAGAAGCATATGCTATCACTATCCCACGCTGCATCAGTACGGCACCTAACCCCTGCTTAGAAGCATCTGTATATACAACAAAATCTTCATTACCACAAGGAAGTACTAAAACAGGGGCAGAAGTCAACTTATCTTTCAGTGTTTGGAATGCTTGTTGGCACTCTATGGTCCATTCACACTTGGTAGCCTTCCGTGTCAAACTTGTCAATGGCAAGGCTATCTTTGAAAAGTCGGCTATGAACCGTCGGTAATACCCTGCTAAACCAAGAAAACTCCTTACCTCTGAAACTGTCTTTGGAATGGACCATTGCTTGATGGACTCAATCTTGGATGGATCAACAGATATTCCTTCTTTCGAAACAATATGGCCCAAAAATGTCACATGCTCCAACCAGAACTCACATTTCTTTAACTTGGCATACAATTGCTTATCCCTCAACAGCTGCAACACAATCCTCAAATGCTCACGATGGAGTTCTCGTGTCTTTGAGTAGATCAATATGTCATCAATAAAAACAATGACAAAAGTATCCAAATATGGCTTAAAGACACGATTCATCAAATCTATAAAAACTGAAGGAGCATTGGTTAGCCCAAACGAAATCACAAAAAATTCATAATAGCCATACCTCGTTCTAAACGCAGTCTTTGGTATGTCCTCCTTTTTCACCTTCAGTTGATGGTAACCGGACCGAAGGTCGATCTTCGAAAATATTGCTGCTCCTTGCAATTGATCTAAGAGATCATCAATGCATGGCAAAGGATATTTATTCTTCACTGTTACCTTGTTGAGTTCTCGATAATCAATACATATTCGCAATGATCCATCATTCTTCTTTACGAACAAAACTGGAGCTCCCCACGGTGAGGAACTAGGTCGGATAAAACCTTTATCTAATAGCTCCTGCAATTGAGTCTTCAATTCTTTCATTTCAGTAGGAGCCATTCTGTATGTAGCCTTGGAAATTGGAGCTGTACCGGGAATTAAGTCAATAACAAACTCCACCTCTTGATTAGGTGGTAAACCAGACACATCATCAGCAAAAACATCAGGATAATCCTGAACCACATCCATGTCCTGTAATTGCAAATTACTTTCCTTTCGCGCATCAAACACTGAAGCTAGATAACCCATACAACCTTTATGCAACAACTTATTAGCTTGAAGGCAAGAAATAATAGGAATATCCATCGAAGAGCCTAGACCAGCAAAAACATCACTATCATGGTCATCCGCTAAAAATTTCACCGTCTTGCCCACACAATCAACCACCGCACGATACGCAGATGATGAAACTTAAAATTAATAATTTATTATATGTTAAAACCTATATTTTAAAATTTAAGTTTTATTAAAATTATAAAATTATGTTATTTTAGTATTGTTTGTTTATATTTAAATGTCTTACTAAATATGTTTTATTTTCAGGTTTTCTACGTGTTGGTAAAATAATGATAACTCAAGCTAGAAAATTCAAATGGAGGTGATTAAAACATGTTTGAAATCCTTGAGAAATTATCTACAACTTTGCAGAAGACATGATTGCCTAAAAAGTTCGTTAAGATGATCAAATCGTGAAAATATCAAAAGGAGGACAAATTTAATTTCACCATGACAAGCATATAGTAAAAAAAATCATAACGATTTCAATATTTAACCAAATGAGGTGAACTAAGTGGCCAAATTCATCTACAGACAATTTCCCACATGTTTGCAGTTTTGAGCAAAGTCAAATTCGGTGATTAAAGTCGTGGAACAAAGCATTAAAAGAAGGGACATGGAATTGAAGTTGGAGGAGACAAAGACTACTATTACAACTACATGGCATTAATAAAATTTTTGACAATTTCTCTCATTTGGCCTATAAATAGAGGCCTTGTGCTAGCTTGAAAATCATTCTATCTTATTATAAAATTGTAGAATCCGAAAATCAGATTACATATAAGCCATGCATAATTTCTATTATTTAAATTAAAATTGAAATTTTAAGAAAATATGAAGTGTTTTATTTATTTTAAAAGAAGATGTTTAGTTTTATCTTTTTAGGGTAAATACGCGAGGCCGGACCGGAGTTTGGAGATTAGAGATAAGATTAATAATAAGAAAAATATTCCTATTTTTAATTTAAGTCAAAGAATGATTTAATTTAAAGAAAAAGAATGTCTTTGGGATTTAATAAATTAATTAGAGCTAAATTGGTAAATAAGTTCTTTATGTTAATATTTAATTAAAGCTTAAATTAAAATATGTAAACATATGGGGATGAATTAGTATAATATATTGAAGAAATTAATCATAGCATTTGAATATTTAAGTTTGAGATGATGAATGCCATGCAATAATCTATCATAAATTTAATGTGTAAATTCACTAAAATATATAATGAGGGTGCTAAACTTTAAGCAATTAAAATACAAGATTTAAACAATAAAATACCATGCAAATTAGTAATCATAATTTTGGGTCCAACATTTAAAATAATTCAAAAGTTGATAACTCTCCATTCAAACCATTCCTAATTACAATTCATGGTGTATTCATTTCCCATTTTTAATTCACTAAGTAGTAGTAAATTCAAATACTATAATCCACATAATTTTTCCTCAAACCAATATCTAAGAAAATTAACGTGAACGTGCAGCAGAAATAAGAAGCAAAAACCAACGGCAGCTAGGGAAGGAATCATTTCAAACCCATTCAATTCTTGACTTGTAACTCCCAAACTAAAGGCTTATAATGGCACCTTTAACAACTATTATAGTATTCACCTTCATCACTTACATTCCCCACAACCTCACCTTCGAAAATTAGCAGAAACCAGCAGCTAATAACCGTGAAAGCAGGAGCAAAACAGTAGGAGAACAAGAGGAGAAATCCAACTCGGTTCCGTCGCGTCGTATTGTCGTTTTGATTTGTTTTTGTCAAAACAAATTCCAGGCATGTATATATTAGTTCTTTGCTCTTCAATCAAGTCATAATAGACATTTTAAATCAGTATGTGATCAAGGTTTATGAGAAAAACGAAATACATCAGCAACATATTCGAAATAAAAAAAACTGTGCAGGTTCTCGGCTTTGACTCATGTTTTGGTTTGAGATGTTTCTTGTGATTACAGGGAGTTTCTCGATTCCAGGCTTTCATGGCTGCTTCTAGGCATGATATAGAGTGTATTAGGGTGTTATTAGTCCATTGGTTTACACCCATAATCTCACAAATACATAAATGACAACAACTTAGTTCCAAAGATACCGATTTGAGCCACGGTTCTTGTTCTTGGTTGGTTAAGGAGTGTGTTCGAATCTGGGCTGTCCTAGGGGCTGTAGCCATGGTTAGAACTCCTCCTTAACATGTCTAAGACGTGACCAAGGTGTCCTTTCAAGTTTTGGTTCATCGTTCCCTCAAAACATTTAAGCAACAACACAAGAACATATTTCTGTTTTTTCCATTTCCTGTGTGAGTGTGTTTCGGTTTTGGGGTGTGGATTGGATTTTGGTTGGCTCCTAGCCCATAGCCATGGTTCATACAACACTCCATCATGTCTAGATTGAGCCAGGATCGATTAAATGGCCCCTGGAACGACACAAGACAATCAAATATTTCATTACATCACACTACACCCCAAAGGGTGCTCTCGGGTGGGAGCTGTGAGTGTTTTAGGTAGTGGCTTGGTTTGTGATTGACTTTTAGCTCTTAGCCATGGTCCAAGCCATGACTTAGGATGTTGGTTAGAGTCCTTGGGCAGTGGTTCAAGCCCATGGCCATTATTTTTAGAATTTACTCTACAAACAAGCAAGCTGCCGCTGCTGTATTTTCTGCTTTTGACAGCAACAATGGGTCACGGTTTTGGTGATTGTTTGAGTCCATGGTTGGCTTTTAGCCCATGTCCTTTGACTGGACACTACCTTAATGAGTTAGAAAAGTCATGTTTTTGGCCGTTTGTGATTTGGTCGAGTTTAGAGGTCGTACAAGAATTTACGGTGAAAGGTGCCAAAATGACTCTCGAAAGAGTGTTTTATGTTTTTGGATTCCTTTCACCTATTTTCGTGTTTTGCAATTCTTATGCATGTTTTTCAATATGTTTGGGGTATTTTTAATCATGGTTAAACGTCGGTTTAATGTTGGTTCGGGTTAGTACGATACCATGATTAAAAATCAAGTGGTTGGTCCTAATAGTCTCATTTTTGGTTCTATTATTAAGTTTTGATCAAGATAAGATTATTTGCATGTGTCACATATTAAAATTAAGTCACAGTAAGCCTGGGAGCGATCCAACTCATCCGGTAAATTAAGGGTATAATTATATTACGTGCATAAAATATAAAATGTTTATTTTTGATATATATGCTATATGTCTTGTGGCCACCTTATGCTTATGGGTTTGGAAGTCGGTAGGAACAACCGAGGACCTCTCCACCCGGTGACTTACGACCCGGTGACTTACGACCGATTTACCATGCTCTAGTATTTTGATCATATCTCTCAAATTACTTGGTCAAATGGTTTGAAAAAAATACCACAACTAGAAAACTCAATTATCCACCTGTTTCTTTTTATGTGAAGAAGAAAATTCAAAGAAGAAGATTTTCAAAAGTGATGTGTAATATAATATAATATCTTGGAACACCAATGAAGACTTATGTGTAAAAAAATAATATTTTATTTGTGGTTGTCTCCCCAAATTTGGCTATAAATAGGGGTGCATTGTAATGTATTGAGATATCCCTCATTCTATGAACATACCTTTGAGTTCATAATATTTCTCTCTATATTTTTCCTTTATTTCTTCATTTAAATACAATTAGCATGTTAATTTCATATTCAAAGTTTTACACTTTGAATAATGAATAGCTAACTTCCCAAAGTTGAGATGATAAGGTGAAACTCTTGGCATGATAATAAGGTTATTAAAAGGTAAGAATCTATGTTTTATATTATTTAATCATTATTTATTGTTTATGTTATATTTATTTCTTTAAGCATTTTTATACCCTACTTATAAGTGAGAGTTTTGATTTATTGTTGCTATATGTTACACTAAATTCTTGGAACCATTTAAATATTAGTTTGGTATTA